>NC_067128.1:19447459-19554959 GCF_021347895.1 Acanthochromis polyacanthus | reverse complement strand
CACCTATTTTGTAAATGGGGCCAGAATATTTTCCTTCTTTCTTTTTGGGAGGGAATTATTCTTAAACTGTAGCTTGCAGAAAGAGCCTACACATGTGTGCATTTACACTGACCCACCACCATTAAGATTGATAGCAATGGGATCTGGTGGTTAACACACTGTTTAAACCCGAAGGAAAAAGGGGGGAAAAAACAACATAAGGAAAAGCATGAGGACTCACACACACTCAGCAACTACACGCAAGGGTAAGCTCCAATGCATCTGCCATCAGGAAGACAACTTGAGTTAAGATGGGGAAAAAAGAACCCTGGAATACATTTACTCTGTCAGGTTACTACTTAAACACACATGACTGAGAAAAGCAGACACTGCCACATGCACGCTTCCTCTCATAATTCTGTTCACCTTTCTTCTTGACCTAAAAGCCACTGGGCCACTTCCAAGGAAACAGGAAGAACGAAGCCAGCAAGACAGCTGACAGCTTTTAGATGGACTCTAGTGATATCTACCATGTTCAGAGACTTACTGTGAGGAAGTGAGGGATGTTCCCACTCTGCACAATGTAATTACCAAGACATGAGTCTCATTATGCTGTCAGCTTATAACAGTAGTGAACGGCCAGCCCAGAATAAAAATCCTTAATCGTAAAAAAGGGAATTTGGATTGTCATGTGATTTGCTGAGAATACCATTCAGTCATTTCTGACTTAGAAAATGTGCACCAGCTATTTATAATAATAAAAATCAATGAATCACATTTTCAGGTTGTGGGATTTCTGCCTGGTCTTTCACTTAAGGAGATGATATAAAAGATAGAACACCCACTGTATTAAATAAAACCGATTTTTTTTTAACTTTAGATCATTGACAGTATATATTCAGCAATGAGTTAGACAGTGACATATATTGGAGAGGGGCCATAAAACACCTCAAGCATCCATTAACACTTGAGGAAACATGCATGGTTGAAAAAACAGGAACTGGCTGTCATAAAGGAGCCAACCCTCAGCTGTAAAATGGACACAGTGCCTCCCAATCATGAATGTTACCCAGCAGGCCTTGACTGTCATAGCTGCCCACCCTGCTGTCTTCACCCCATACCCAGAATTGCACTGCTGGACCACAAGGCAGGGGGAGTGTTTTAAAACTCACTTGCCGGCAAATAAATCTGGTGATTTTTATTGTTATTTTCTTTTTTCTATTTTGGAATACCAGGTTGGTCACATCACTGCAAATGGAAAATGGCTGAGAGCTTCCATTCAGTCACATCTGCATGTCGTCCAAAATGATGTAAGCAAGTTCCCATCACATTCCCTTATTAATGTCAGCTCGGTGATGGGCGCTGAGCTACATAAACACCCACACACATGTTAGCAATGCACACGCAGCACGACTCTATGTGTGCCCCAGTTGACCTGTGTGTGTTAAACTGACACACACATAATACACCATCAATCCCCCTGTTCCCCTCGCTGGTTGGTCCCGATAGGGCTGCTGAAAATGGAAGATCCACCTGGAACTTGTGACACTGCGGCCCTCTGCTTTTCCCCAGTTGCAGAGACCAGAGGAGGCCGACCGGCCCACTGCACATTAACTGGAGCAGGTGCAGTGAGCAGGGGCTTGTTTTTCTTCATCGGCTCCTCAGGAAATCATAAAGCAAATATATTGCTAGAGGACGGTTTTTGGGGTGCCCTGTGAGCAAACTGAGAGGGGAAATGGATCAACAAGCGGCAACCAGGGACAGTAAATCAACAGGCTAAAAGGAGAGCTGAATGTACTGTGGAGGCCCTGGGAGCCCAGCCCAAGGCCAGGGCCTCTGTCAGTCAGAGCCTGGTGTTAATGTCAAAGCCAGCTGGACCTGGCAGCACATGCTTATAAGGAAATGATTGAGTTGTCTGGGTCAGTCACCAGTGTACCACTAGAGGCCATCATGCCACAGGTTAGCATTTTGGGGAGCTTCAAGATTCAGTTATTTCACCTAAATTTCTCTTTTATATCTCTCTGACATTAGGGGCAGGATCACATTTTGTTTTATTCTTTTTCTTTAGTCTGTTTGTACTTTTATGACACTAATACAATTACACAAAAGTGGCTTATTTTGGAATAAAAACTATGACAAAGTCACACACAGTAAGATTTACGTAGTCATGGTTAAGAGCACCGAGAGCAGTTGAAAATGTTGCAGTCTTTCCACACTCTTTGTAGTAATGGGTCATCACTAATCGATTTCTCCTGCCTGTTTAAGCTCGGTCTCTCTGTCAAATGCCTCAGTGCACACAAATTTCTCACTGGCTGGAAAACACTTTGTCGCTGCTACTGCACTTGATTCAGTCATCTTTAATCAGAAAACATATGGTTCTTGCCTGGCTGCCCTCCAACCGCCCCCCGCCTTTTCGCCGCTGCCTGCACCATATCCAGTGCCACACACACTCCCTTTTGCTCTCGCCTAGTTTACAAATTAGAGCAGCTGAGGTTTACTTACTGCCACAGGAGGCCTGGCCCAGGCTGGTCACCTTGTGAATGGGGCATTATTATGAGCTGGAGACACAAGCTGGTCTAACCCAATTTTTCTGATTAAGTGTTTTCAACACATCATATAAGAAAACAGCTGTACTACAAATTAGTTTTGTTTTAGTTTTGGGTGACATTGACAAATGTGTTGCTTGGACTCTGTAGAAGTCCAACAGTTTCCAAAGCCCTCTACTCTTGCCCACCTTCCCAGCACAGACACTTTAAGTACACACATGCACTCATACTTACACACAAATCTTAAACAATTTTACTTGCCAGAAGAGGCAAAGTAGTAGAGGTTTTGTATGTGATCCCTCTGCTTAATCATCTATCTGTCATTCTGTTTGCTGTGGCCAAAGTACGAATGCGAAACACTGTGTGACTCAATATCTATGAGAGACAACTGTCAAGCATCCAAAAACTTAACTTCATATGATGGCTGATTTTAAAGTATGTTGAAAGCCAAATTTAGCAGAGTTTGTAAGAGGAAAAAAGCAATATTTGTTTACTTTCAACTGTATGGATGCCAATATTTTTCATGCAGAATGAAATATTAGCTATATGCATGGAAAAGAGTGGAGTATTACCAGAACACTTACAAAAGGACCGCAGAAGGAAATTTTATTTAAACTTCAATATACAAAGACTACTGTAATGCAGATGTATGCAGTCAGCATCAAAGTGTGGGATTTTCTACACAATGATTTTAAGTGAAGTAAAAATATCTTTCACTTCAAGAAAATGATGTATAAGGAAAAAGTAATCAGTCCATATGATGTTGTCAAGTAGGATGCTTCTTTAATTATGGGTGAATAATTGCATATGATGGATCATCCATTTTATTGTTTCCTTCCATGTTTGGAGCAAGGAGTGGGGAAAAAACTTTTATTTTTCTTTTTTTCTCATTTACGGTCATGGAATGCATAGGCAGGGTTGTAGCTAGTATGTTCGTTGCTTTTTCTTCTATTTAGTTTCTGGAGTTATGTCCTACCATCACTGCAACAAACAAAATCTGAATAAAATGATATATCAGACCCTCTGTGAAAGATAACTACTGAGGCAGCCGTTATAATGTTTTTTGGTGGTAGGGTTTCTATGCTTTCAGACTGAAATCAACAGAAACCATCCATCCATCATCTATACACCACTTAATCCTCATTAGGGTTGTGGGGGACTGTAGTCTATCCCAGCTGACTTAGAATGAAGGCAGGGGACACCCTGGACAGGTGATCAGTCTATCACAGGGCTACATATAGAGACCAACAATCACACTCACATTCACACCTAAGGACAATTTAGAGCTACCAATTAACCTGAGCATGTTTTTGGACTATGGAGGAAGCCAGGGAACCCGGAGAAAGCTCACACATGCACAGGGAGAATATGTGAACTCCATGCAGAAAGATTCTGGGAAGGCCGAACCGGGTATCTTCTCGCTGCAAGGTGAAAGTGGGTTAGCACAATCAAGCCTCTGTGCAGCCCTCAGCAGAAACCAATAAAGGGTTGTCATTTAAAGTACTGGTGACACAACAAAATTCAATTTAGGAGATTAAATTTATGCAATATCTTTATGAATCTGTCTGAAGACTCATCAGATGCAAAACGTCTGCATTTGATAATAGTTTAAAATAGTACAGAAGAACATCTGGAAAATTAGTAAGGCAGCAATCATTGTTTACTCAGCAACCCGGGTATACTGACACAGTAGTAATCTCAAGGCACAGGTATGGTTGAAATATAAAGTGTTATTGGTCTGTGTTTGGAGGTAAAAGTCTTTGCAGCTGCTTTTCATTCAACCTGCCTTTATAGCAAGATACCTTAATCAATGGAGACAGCATTTCCTCAAAGCCATTCATTGTGTTGTTTTCACAAAAAGAGAATTTGAAAGAGAAGTTTAAATCCTTTCCACAGTTCCTGTCGACATCAGAAAGATTCAGTTTCTCCAGTTTCAACTGTGGAAAAGGAGATTCAGACAATGTTAGGCCAGTGCTATAGTTTTTGTGTCTGCAAGGGTGAATTTCATCATCTTCTCAAGTCCACAAGAAAATTTGTGTCCATGTGACGAAAGCAGTAGTGCGTATGGAACTGTGTCCTCCTACCAGACTACAAAGTAGTATAACAGAAGAAACTACGTGGCTGTCGTGTCTGCAGGTGGCCATGTGTGCACTCACAAAGGAGGACATTGAGGGCTTCAGACAATTCCAGGAGCACTTTATTTAGAGTATATAACAAATTTGGAGAGAGACAGAAAAATTAAGTAGTCACACTGTTGTTCTTTGCAAGTAAGTAGTGTCGGTGATTTGAAATCCTGCAGTTAGAGAAACGTGATCTGGGAGAAACTGATTAAACCAACGAACTCTCTTGGTATTTTGCAACTTAAATGAAAAACTTGTGCCATAGAGAAGTGAAACAGCTTCTGGGGTTAAGCTGCTGGAGCAGCTGGAAGGCAATATGTTCCAAGGTTCATGTAACAGGAAAATAAAAGCAGAACTTCCCCATTTTACATTACATGTAATTTCATACTACATTAAAAAAAATCTACTTCAGAGGTGGACGATGGAGGTACAAACAATGACATGCTGAGTAGTTCATAACGATGGTCACAGTTTTAGAAGCTTTGTTAAAATAATATGTGCTTTGTTGTGTTATTGTTAACACAGAATGACTCTTAAGGTCATTTTACGAGCAACCTGTAACTCATAATTTCTCCAGAAAACTATAATGATACCGCAGCATCTTTACTTCCTCATTCTGATAATGACACATTGTGACTGTTTCCTGTTTTATTATTATCAGCATCACAGGCGGCCAAACACTGACAAAGAAAGATCAAGGTAACATAGTGGACAAGTGATATAGGCTCTTTATGTCACATATAATTTTGTTATGAAAAGGTTACGTTGATTCCACAGATGCATTTTTAAATCATTTTGCTGTAACCACTGCTGGATTGATCAGAGGGATAAGCATGATGTTGCTTTTCCCTCTGATCGATCCATGCTATTTCAAACCAAGTTGAAAAGTCAGGTCTAAAAACCAAAAGCAATGATAAAATGATGCCATGGACCACATGACTTTGAAGAGGAGACTGGCATGGTGTTTTTGACATTTTTCAGTTTAACCTCAGTTGGTCTGTGATGTGCAGCAAAGCCAGTTCCTGGGGGAAACATCACCAGGCTTGAACTGTGAAGAGCTAAGAGGGCCCAGTGTTATTCTTTCTGCCCTACAGTGTGGCAGAGACAAGCTAAATATCTATCCCATAAATCTGACCCAGTGTGGGTCAGGCTGTTGGCTGAGCATCAATAGGGTGTATCTAGTGTGTGCCAGGAAACCAAGCCCCTTTTACCACAGAGCTGCTTATATATCTGACTGCTCACATCATTCCAACCCACTCTCCACATGCTCACAGCACCTGCAATTGACATTACAGTAGTAATTTTAAGGTGGAATGCTGAAACACCACATTTCAATGTTTAAACATGTCAATGTCAAATTCATTTTGAGGCTTTGCTGTTGGTAGTTACCAAAATTAGGACTGAATCACCAATAAATCCAAAGAAGATATTATAACTCAGCTCTGGAGATGAGCCCAATGATGAAATGTACAAAGCTCGACAACACAATATGTAGCAAATTGAACCCCTGTGCAATATCAATTAAATGTTAAATGATTCAGAACTTTGTAACCTTACGGTAATTGCATGACTTTGCTTAGTTGAACAGGAGTATAGTGTTTGTTCATAAATAAAATTGAAAAACAACAGTTTACTTTCACTACAGGCCCCACAGTCGTAAGCCAAAGCAATTATGACAGACCTAGGGATTGAAGATGTTGCATAATTTCTGATGAAATGTTGTGCTATCATTTAGATGCATGACTATGGAAGCAAATCAGACTCATCAGATTTTGAATTTTTAAAGTTGTAGAATTTCTAACTTTGAATTTTGTCGCAATTTGTTGCGGAATTTTGTCAAAATTATATATGTGATATTTTCATGTCTGAATTTAGCTCATCAAATTTGTAACTAGAAAAACACTCAGAAAGCGCAGTACTTCGCCAAGGCTGCTCATTCCTTGAGTCATTTCCGACGGCTGACCAAAATATGTAGCGGGCTGCGTGAACTGATGCAGGCAGCTGGCGTAGTGTTCACTTGTAGTCATAGTTTCAGTGTCGCCATGCCGCTATCGTGCAGAAATCTTTAACAAATCCGTGGATCAAGACCAGAAGTTGCATGACTGTCAAAATCTAATGACTTGTGTCATTTCTGACCTTCCCTGAAAGTTTCATCCAAATCCGTTAGTCCGTTTTTGGGTAATGTTGCTAACAGACAGACAGACAGACAAACCAACGCTGATCATCACATTGCTCTGCTGAGACTCCGCCTCCTTGGCAGAGTAATAACTAGTTAACCACGCCCGACGGGTACGTCGGCGGGGTTATTGCATTCGATGCGGTATCTGGCTGGGTAAGTATGTATGTATGTATGTATCTATGTGGCTATGTCCGGTCCGATATCTCTGCAACCGCTGAAGTCAGGATAATCAAACTTGGCACTGAAGATCAGTCTAAGGTCACCTGCTCAGTTGTGGAGTTACAGGTCAGCAGATCAAGTAGGGAGGGAGATACGTACGATGATCAAAATTGATACATATTGCATCAGTTGTATAGGGAGAACAGGGTTTTCGCCAGCAGAGGGCGTGGTTCTGCCCTCTACTGAGGGCTCATCTAGTTTTCCTTTTGTTTTTCAGTGCTTACAAATTTAGAGTCAAAATTTCAGGTGTAAAATTCTACAGCATGAAAATTCAAGCTGCTCAGATTTTCTCAAATTTGCAATTTAAATTAAAAAAAATTGCTGTACATATCTGGGGACTAAGGCTTTAATAATCGATTCTGGTCTAAATCAAATCAATGCCTAACCAATCAAGTTATTCTCATCTGGTCAATGGACGGTGATAGTTGAAAGCACAATACTGTCTTCAGCCATGGCACCCAGCGCCAAAGGCTGTGCTTTGTAAGTGGATTAATCCTTTATTTGCCTTCTATGTCATTTGTTTTTGTGAGAGTCAGTAACTGTTAATGCATGGCATGTTTCTTAAAAACAGGATTTATTGGATAATATCCACAAGGAGCTTTTAACGATGTGCCATTGGTTACAGTTTTGCTAACATGGCTAAAGTTGTGTGAACGATATACAAAAGTGATACTAACCAAGTACAGAGTAAGGAGCTGGAATCAGAATTTGATGTAAAACTTAAAGTTTTTTGAGAAACAAATATATCTGTGTATTGATTGATGGCCATTTTCCACTTTTCTGTCACATTTTATTTTTTATGGATACACTTCCATTAAATAAGAAGACAATGCCCATTTATAACCCTGCTTGCAGTCTTCTGATAGGTTGACTTTGTCTCCATCAGGCTGTAATAGCAATTTATGGAAACATCATCTAATCTATTCAATTTATAACATTACCTATATCTGTTAATACGTTGGAACAGTCGATGATTTCATCTTTTTCTTGATCATTTCATTTTTCAATGTGGCTGCTGAACGGCTTAAATTTAAAATGTTTTTTGTGATTTAAGAAAAAGTGTATGCCCTGTATAGTGTAACTGCTTTTACGAGCAACTGCAGTTTTCGGATTAATGTGAGGAACAAAAGGATATTTTCATGATGAAAGTCCCATTTTTTAACAATTCTGCAGGGTTTCAATCATGACAATGCACATGTTAACTCGGCTGCATCCTACTTCTTCAAAGGTGACAAACAATCACCGTCTATGTATAAACGTTTTACAGAAAGCACGTCTGGGAAATTATTTTAGCTACACAGTCTCACACCCCATTGGCAAAATTAATGTTTATGAGTATTTTAAAGGGATACCTCAGACCCATGCCTTAAAAAACGTAGGCCAGCAGCGCTATTAAAACCTGTGAAATAAGTGTTATGTTTTACCACCTTCAGTTTGATTAAGAGCAGCTCCCCATGTGAGCTGTGGGAATAATGTTGAGGCCTCATTATTGAACTTTTAGTAAATCAGCACTTTGAGTTCTAAGTCTTTTGGAAATGTAAGAAGTGCAGAAGTGTAAAGGTGCACTGATGACATATGGTTTAATGAACTGTTTCTGTAAAGCCACACAGCTGCTTGTATTGTAGAAGTAAAGTAAAGCTATCAGCCTACTGCTTAAAAGACAGTTACACAGAGTTCTTTTAAGTAATGTGAGGTAGCTCATTTCTGGAGTAAACCTCAAAACCATGACTACAGGGAATGTGTACAGTGCCGTACACTCAAATTCTTATTTTTAAGCATATTTTCTCCACTTTAATGTTTAAGATCATCAAACAAATGTAAATATCAGACAAAGATAACCCAAGTAAACACAAAATGTAGTTTATAAATGATGATTTTATTCATTAAGGGAAAAAAAATCAATCAAAGCTACCTGGTCCTGTGTGAAAAAGTAATTGCCCCCTAAACCTAATAACTGGTTAGGCCTCCCTTAGCTGCAACAACTGAAATGAAGTGTTTTCTGTAACTGACAATAAGTCTTTCACGTGTCTGTGGAGATATTTTGGTCCACTCTTCTTGTAGAATTGTGTTAATTCAGCAACACTGGAGGGTTTCCCAGCATGACCAATCTATTTAAGGTTTTTAGGGATTTAAGTCTGGACTTTGACTAGGCCACTACAAAACCTTCATTTTGGTTTTTTAAAAGCCATTCAGAAGTCGACTTGCTGATGTGTTTTGGATCGCTGTTCTGCTACAGAACTCAAGTGCGATTCAGCTTGAGGTCGCTAACGGATGGCCGAACATTCTCCTTCAGGATTTTCTGAAGCCTACTGCCATAAATCAAAAGTTAAAAAATGGAGACACATTAGGGTACCTTCACAATGGATTAATCATCTTTGTTAGTGGATAAAGTGGAGATAAAACTGGTCGAACAGTCATAACAGGAATCATTGTTTCGATTACCAAGCACATGAAGACAATAAAGTTTGTCTAGTCACCGGTACTGAGACATTTTGGAAATGTTCACACATTCACAGCAGGAACTGACACAGGAAAATTGTCAGCCTTGTGAGTAACACAGTTTGTTTACGGTAAATTCAATAATTGCATCTATCTAAAATACATTTTTCAGTATGTTTTCACTACTTAGTTTACAACAAACTGTTAATATATATATATATATATATACATATATATATATATATATATATATATATATATATAAAATAAAACTGACTACATAACCTCATACTTAATAACCAATTCTCAACAACAACAATGTGAAAGTTCAACCAACGAGTGCGGAGGACTTTTGTGACAATCAGTGTTGGTTTGTCTGTCTGGTTGCAACTTTACTCAAAAACAGACCAACAGATTTGGATAAGATTTAAAGCAAGGCCAGAAATGACACAAAGACCAAATGACTAGATTTTGTCAGTGATGCAGCTAATTGTCTGGATCCATGAATTTGTTAAATATTTCTGTATCATTGCGAGATAGCAGCACGGCGTCACTGTAACTATGACAAGTGAACACTAAATCAGCCATCTGCTGACGATCACATGATTGCGATCCTACTACAAATCATCAACTGCAGACTTATTGGGACTTATCCATCGGAATTGATATAAGGAACAATTGATTAAATTGTGGGGGTGTTTCCAAATCCCATCAATTCCTGCCACCCGCTACAATTTAGGTCTCGCGGTTCGGTATCCATACATAACGTACACATGCATAACACACGCCTGTGCTCAACGCAAGATCACTTTGTTTGTGGATACACCAATATTAAATGGCCACATTCTATGTTGCCGTGATTTCTGATCAATAAATGCTGCATATCTGACAATATGGGGGAATGAACAGCTTTGGCGGAGTAGTACGCTCTCTGAGTGCTTTTCTAATTCTTAGAATAACTTCTTTTATTAAAGTAAAATATAATGAATTGAAAATATTGCTCTTGCCATGTATGGGTTGTCCAGTTACTATACCTCTGTTAATATAATAAAAATTTCACTAATTACAAATGTCTGAATTATTGAAATGTCATTTAAACCTGTTATGTAAACATTACACAAATGAAAAATTCACTACATGAATTGAGAAAATAAATTCAACAACTTCGCAATTCAGATGTGACATGATCATGCTCTAAACAAAAAATAAACAACAGAGGCCACCTTCAGCTAATGACTGGGCAAAAGAACTGTTACCTGTGTGCAGTTTAATCTAAGTCTCTCCACATTGGAAACAACTGGCTGCTGAAACGGCTCCATGTCAGTGTTAGCATAGCAACTGGCTAAATTTTGCTTGCTACACCAAACAAAATTTAGCCAGTTTAACATTGACACTGTCATTGACGTAGCACGGAAACTAAATACTAAAATTGATCTAGGCATGACCAGTCATCTGTTGTCCTTATTGATGGGCTGAATGCCAATTTTGTCAGCGATTGTTTGCACACATTTTCTTTAGGTCTTACTTTAAAGGAGAGAAATTCTGCATTTTATGGCATCAAGTACATGAATTAAGCATTCCCGTTGTATGAACATGAAAGTCCAGTTTTTCAAATAATCTTTACAAGGACATTAAATATGTGTCTGTATCCATGTGTAAAGAAAATCTTTTCCTCGTAACCCTGCAGTTGGTTTGGCCATGTCCCTGTTTTGGGTTTAGACCAGAGAACCCCCCAGTTTTGGGAAGATTAAATGTTGCGTCAACTTAAATGTATAAATGTATGTATGTAAGGCTGTACCCCTGTGGGACAATCTGGGAGCCCTTTATCACCTTCCCGAGCTGTTGAGCAAAAATAATGCCCTCTCTGTTATCCTCATCACCGACACACAGAGCACGTCTGAGGGGATATCCTGTTGGCGAAGTAAATGCATTCATCCTGCTTGCAGCGGTTTTAGTGACATAAGATTTACAAAATGTTCCACCCGCCTCCACTTACCTCTTTACAATACTCTGTATATAGAGTAATGGGGCTTAGATCCTCTGTTATTTCAGAAAACAGGGGATACTCAAAACAGTGCCAACTTGAGCATGGTTAACCCAAAGACCGATACCAGCATGGCTGTTCTCACTTACTCTGACAACTAGAATTTTACAGACACACTACACTTTGCAACTAGAGTAAATCAAGTTGACCTTAATTTAAGCTTATTTATGTTCCTTGTAAAATATACGGACACTGGGAGTTTCAATTGCTCATTTCAGTGAAAATTTTAAACCTCGATTGGGTTGGACTAACATCTTTGTCCTCTTGACTTTTAAGGGGACTTCTATTTTCTATTTTTTTCCAAAATGCTAATATGTTCGACATGAGCTTTGACACGATGACAGTAATATGTTTTCTGCCTTTAAAATTATCTCATATGAAACATTTGTAGCCTCAATATTCAACAACAATGTAATCTTTAAATGAAATGAACAACCCACTTCAATGTGAAGGGTAGGTTTAGAAAGCAGATTACTCAACCTCCAACTCAATGACTTAAGCAAAGTTTTAAAACCGCTATGAAACAATTCTGTGGGCTGGGTAAGGAGGAACCATTAAGTAGTTGAAGTAATTCAAAACATCCACTAACCATAATACACTGTGTGGTTTCTGATTTCTGGAAAAGTGAAGTACTAAACAATCGGAATTGAAAAATGTAATGCTCCTCTTCATTTCTTCCCTCCCTGTGGCAACACACCACCATGGGACAAAAATACCCAGATAAATGCAAACTAAATTTCTTCCTTTTATTTTTTTTTAAAGAAAAAACTGTGTGTATTGTGCTATCACAGCTTGTCCCTTTGTTCTGACCCAAACCACACTTGTGGTGTAACTGCTGTCATACCGGCAAAAGCAATGACATTAACATCAGAAACCAGAGGAAGCCCAATTACAGGCCACCCAAGTTTTCCAGGGGTCTAGAGAGCCAGGCAAAGTATATCTTGGACAAGTCGCTGGACTACCCTTGCATTTCCTATTATTAATTTTACACCGGCGACCAACCCGGATCTGTATATCATACCTGTGGTTTAAGAAGGGCAATGTGTCTATTCTTTCTGCTCTCTCTAATACATGATGATAATTTGTTGATTGTCTTTCTCTGCTCATTTGTCTTGTTATCCAAGAGATTGTGTTTGTCACTTACATAACAACACAAACACATAGTGTAATTCTTAAATTTTATGGTGACATTTGGGTTCAGATTTTAACAGGGCTAGACAAGCTGAAAGTACTTTTGATGAATTCTTTTAATGTCATCTTCTTATTGGCATGTTTGTGTTTTTGCACGTCAGTGTTACTACAGAGAGGAAACTGTGGTGAGAACTGGCAACTCATTTCATCCTTCGGCCTTCATCTTAAGCAGAGGAGGCACATAGAGCCCTCAGCTGAATATAATGCAGACACACAAGGTTAGACAGCAAGGTCAGGGGGGCTGTTAAAAGCATATTCAGATTCTGCGTACTGTACATTTACTTTAATGTTCAGACTCAGCATTAACACAGCAAATGACTTTGTTTTTGCAAGAAAAGGATAGTTAAAGTCAACAGTATAAAACATGAAATTATAACTTATTTCACCAGATTTCAGTGCTTTTGGTTCCTTGTGATTAATGGTGCTTGGAGGGATTTCAAGGCTGTGAGAGATATTTTTGCCCTTTTCCAGTTCAGTAGCATAACCAGGCGCACAATATATGAGCCTGTCCATGTAAAAATAAACTTGATTGAGGCAGATAGAGTCTTCTGCAATCTGAAAGCCTCCACAGGATGAATGGAGGTACAGCCTTTGATGCATACATTAAAGTCAAGTGGTTAACTATCACAACTTGCACATAGCTGGACATGTATACTAGTAAAAACTGCATCCGTCAGAATGTTTTACTAGCGGTGAGCACACAGGTCTCAAGCTAGAGACTTTAATTCTGACAACTTTAAACAGCAGCTTGGCCACAAAGGAGTAATCGTCCTTCAGAGCTAAATAGACCTACAGATAAGGTGTCTTCATGCTGTCCTTTTATATTCATATATTCATATATTTGGGACAGCTAGTTAGGGCTGGGCGATAAATCGAATTAATTCAATTAATTCGCGTTTTTTAAACCTGATGATTTGAAAATTTGCCAAATGGTAAAATCGAGGCGAGCTTAAATATACAACAATACAGATTCTTCTTCTGCCTTTCACGACTTGTGCACTTGCGTTTGCTTCCGCCTCCCATCTCCTTCCGCCAAAACACTCACACCCCCGTCATGGTGAACACAGCAGCAGACAAAGAGTTGGTCGCGAGAAAAGGTCTTCATGTTACATTGATTATATGGAAGTGGTTCGGCTTTGACAAGACTGACACAGAGCAAACTACAGTCATGCAAGGTTTGCAAAAGTACTGTGAAAACGAAGAGTAGCAGCACAACTAACCTCTTTCAGCACCTCCGCCAGAGGCATCCTAAAGAATGGGAAGAGTGCTCGCAGCTACGGGAGTGTGGCGTGGCTAGCACTAGCCATAGCAAAGAGACCGCAAAGAAACAACAAAAATGGATTAAAATCGTAATCGTCCAAGATGGCTGAAAAAAATTGAGATTTTGTTTTTTGGCCATATCGCCCAGCCCTACAGCTAGTGAACAGTTAATTTTTGAAGTTAATATGTTGGAAGTGGGGAACAATGGGGAGCGTAAAGATCTTAGCGACTTAAAGAAGTGCAGAATTGGAATGGTTCGATAACATTGTCTGAGCATCTCCAAAACTGTTGTAGGGTGTTTCTTATATGCAGTAATTAATACTTCTAAAAGTGGTTAAGGAAGGATAACTGGTGAACAGGCATCATGGAAACCTAATGTTCACTGATCAGTAAGGGGAGTGAATGCTGGTCTGTGTGGTTCGATAAAAAGAAGCAAACTCTAATGCTACTAATGGGGCTATGTGTCCATGCTTACCTGTCCGCTGTCCTACAATTGGCACGAGTCTCAAAACTGGACAATGGTTCAATTACTAATCAGAAAATTAAAAAAATAAATAAAAATGTGTTGCTGTAGGTGGATGTCATGATGTTGGATCAGACCAGACTCAAGTCGTTTACTGTGGGGTCATTTGTAAAGAAATGTAAATCTTCTTCTGACTATGTCATAACAAATGTATCACATTTCTCAAGTACAATGCCGATAAAAAGCTTTCTACTCCATTGAAAGTCTTTCCCTTTTGTTCCTTTTCATCACTGAATCATGGTCAATATATCTAGGAAGAAGAACTTACAAAAACAAATGTGCTTTCATGTCAATGTGAAAACAGATTTCTACAAAGTATTGACAACTGTCTGATAAATCAGTTTTCTTTCATATTATGTGGACAGCTGGGTGCTCATGCTAGGTTTATTTTGGGAAAAGATAGCACCA
The DNA here is from genome assembly GCF_021347895.1 of Acanthochromis polyacanthus. Classification (NCBI taxonomy): domain Eukaryota; kingdom Metazoa; phylum Chordata; class Actinopteri; family Pomacentridae; genus Acanthochromis; species Acanthochromis polyacanthus. The sequence continues at coordinate 19,540,051 of NC_067128.1, read as the reverse complement.
GGATGCACTATGGGAAGAAGTCAAGCTGCAGAGACAGTGTCATGCTCTGGACAATGTTCTGCTGGGAAACCTTGGGTCCTGGCATTTCTATGGATGTTACTTTGACACCTACCTAAACACTGGGTCAAATCACATACACCCCTTCATAGCAGTGACATTCCCTGATGGCAGTGGTCTCTTTCGGCAGGATTATGGTCGATGTCATACTGCAGACATTATTCAGGAAAGGTTTAAGGAGCATGACAGTTCAATGTGTTGATCAGGCCTGCAAACCAAGATCTCAGTGTAATTGTGCATTCAGGGGAAATGCTGGAAAAAGAAGCCTTAGCAATGGAGGTCACACTTTGCAGCCTCCAGGACGTAAAGAACCTGCTGTTAACGTCTTGGTGCCTGATACTACTGGACTCCTTGAGAAGTCTGTTTAGACCAAGTTTGATGGGTCAGAGCTCTTTTAGTGGAAACCTACACAATATCAGGCAGGTTGTTTTAATGCTGTGGCTGATTTGTGTACAATAACACAATCAAGAATTACAAAATTATGCTTGGCCTATACAGTATTCTGAAATCTTGCATGATAATACATTTGCACTTTTACTTTTTTAAAATGAGAATATTTCCTTTAGTGGACAAACTAATTTGAGATATGGTAAGACCTCCTGGTAACTCATGTAATCACAAGTAGTCTGTTTTTCACCCCATAGCTTCACTGTGAAGACTCACAAAGTGGTGCATGCAGTAACACTAAGGTACAGTAGCTGCTTGTGGTCTATTAGTACCTCCACACAGTAAACAAAGTGAAGGTTAGATGGTCTGATTATCTATTTTCAGACATGCTAAATTCAGAATATATTACATTTCAGTCAGAGGCTTTGGAATTGTTTATATATATATATATATATATATATATATATATATATATATATACACATACACACGTTGCAGTAGGGTAATTAGTGAAGAAATGAAAATTAGTGAAGAAATGAGAATCTTCTTCTTCTTCTTCTGAATATGTCATCACAAATGTATTACTTTTTTCAGGTACAGTGCCTATAAAAAATAACCCTAACCCTAACCCTGACCCATTGAAAGTCTACCCCTTTTGTTCCTTTTCAAAATTGAATCATGGTCAATATATTTAGGCTTTTTTGACAAGAATTTACAAGTCAGTGAGAACAGAGATTTCTACAAAGTTTTGTCATTTAAGGATGTAAAAAAAATGTGATTGCATAAGTATTCACCCCTTTAAAGTCACTGTTGAGTAGATGCATCTCTGACTGCAATTGCAGCATTGAATCTGTGTAGATAGATCTCAGTCGATCTTACACATCTGGACACTGCAATTTACTACATTCACCATGATGCAATGCTGAAAAACTATTAAAAGGGAACAACTTTCAAGGGGGGTTAACATTTGTTTTTATAGGCACTGCAAGACTGTAACACTATAAATGGGTACAAAGTACTTTAAAAATATTGCAGTTACATACACTTAAGAGACACTTTCTGGTCACTGTATTAGTTTATGTACAGTAAATGCAAATGCACACCACCCATTTCAGTCTGTGCATTGACTTTTTATACTTTAAGCAAATTTTGCTAATAATAGCATCCAAGTGCAAGATGTTTTTTTACTTCTAATAGACTTACTTAAAAAGTAAAGAATCCGACTACTTCCTCCTCCATTGCTATTTAAGCAATAAAAATTCCTTCTTTTAAAGCTCAACATAATTCATATCTTTGTTGACTTAGTGAGTGACTGCTGATGTTTAAATGCTAAGCAGTTTGAAACTTCTGCTTAAAGACAGCTGGACTTAAAGATGGACCTACCTGGAATGTGCCAGTAAAGCTGAGCAATGGAGAGTCTCAGTGTGAATATGTTTAGATTCAGTGTCATCTGAGTGCATTTCGTAGAATGTAAACACACAGAGCAGACATTTACTGAAGGCAGTCTGCAGATGTACTTGTGAATCAAACCGGCAGCAATTGTAGCCACATGCAAACTATCTATTGATGTAAACATTATAAAGCTTTTGTACGCTGAGGGGCCGAATGGACTGCTCAAGTCATCACCTCTTCGAGACTCCAGACAGACAGCTCAAGAAATTTTTAAACAAAGTTGGAGAAATCCATCATATCAAAACTGTTTTAGGTTTTATTTGGGCCTCTGGTATCTCTCATCTCTTTTGGAACATGACAGTAATTACAGCCATCAAGGTGCTTGTCTTGAGCCGTCGGCCAAGAGTGTGGAGACTGCTTCTCCTCAGCTGATCCTGCTTGGACTTCTCACATCACCGCACCATTTGTTTTAACAGACCCTGAAGTATGTAATGGCGATAATCGCAGACAGTCTAGATTTATTCGAACTTGTGGCTTTGGTCTAATTGATATACAGTATTAAGTTAACTTTTTCTGGGAATAATCTTATAAACAAAGTAAAGTACTACACTGAAGAAAGAATGTGTGGATAAACTTAGGTTGTGAAATGGTCAAGAAGGAAGTACTCCTGTTTCATCTGAAACCATATCAGTGGTACATGTATTAATCATGAACATTGCCACTTTCAATTTCCACATGCTTTTTTTGTGGTTTCACTGTTTGTCTCTCGTGCTTTATCAGTATCTTCATATGGGTGTCAGTCCCCTGCCTGTCAATCCACCTGCTCACCCACCAGACACAGAATCAAGAAGCACCCATGGCAAGATTTCAACCCAAGCCCTGTGCATCACTCATCATCAAATGATTCAGTCTTCTTGTGCTTTTTGTGTTTTGCCTGCATGTAACTTTACTCTGTTTGTGCCTCAGGATTTCAGAATTTCCATGATACCTGCCTGTTACCTGCCTGGTGTGAGGACACTTGCAGTGGGGAGTCAGATCACTATTTGACCCCAGATCGTTGAACAACCTAGTTGGTGAACTTAGACTAAGTTCTGCTCTTGCTTACTTTGTGCTCTGTTGCTAACTCGTGCTTTTTTGTACCTCAGCTCTGAGACCCTCCCTGGCTGCTCCACCCGCCTCCTGCTGAAAGCTTCAGCTTCTGCCTTTCCAGTTCCGACCCAGTCTGTTCTCATCCATTCCTCCACCTGGCTGTACACCTGGACGATGCATCCATTTCTGCCATGCCACACGCCTCCTCCGTCCGCATTCCCTCACCCTCTCTCCCTGTCAGGCTGTCAGCTAAGTTCTTGGCTCTCTCATGGACTCATAGTATAGGGTGATAGTGTGATTTCTTCTTGATCTGTATCCTGTAACCCTAACCCTCTCTTACTCATCCAATCAAGCCCGTATTGCCTATTTGATTAGCCTTCTGCAATGTCCACTGACAGAGTGGGGAGCTGCAGTGTGGTAGAGAGCATCTGGGGTTGCTGTTTCTACGTGGCCTTCACCAGTAAGACGAGGAAGGTGCTTGGCCACCCAGCCGTCAGAGGGAAGAACGCAAGCTACTGGCTCACCTCCACCCACCAGAGGACATACAGTGTGGCAAAACATGGCGGAGAGTTCTACACATTAGCAGTGGAGAGCAGTTGGAATGACAAGGCTCTCTAAGTACTCTAAGTATTGAAGGTCAAGTTTGCAACCAGAGACAATGCTTTCAATCTGGACTAATTAATCTCGTTAACCATTTGGTAGGACAACCGCTTACGAGTTACGATGAGACCAGAACCTTCACATAACCTCTTTGACAGCTCACGCTGTCACATGCCCAGCCCCCATGCTGATCATTTCATCTCAGTTCAATTCAATTCAATTCAATTTTATTATCTGGATCTGAACCTGAGCCCATGCTGATCGGACATGCCCAGCTGTCTCCGCAGGAGAAGGACTACCACAGAGCCACTAACGGCTCAGTTTTTGCAACTACCTGTCTTCCTCTGCTGGCAGACCATGTCCTTGACCACCATGAATGATTCTGGAGCTGAAGAGAACTTTATTGACACTCATTTAGCCCAACGAATGCAGATTCCAGCCACGTCCCTGTCCTCACCGCTAGAGGCCTGGGCATGAACAGCCTTTACCTTGCCCAAGTGAACAGCAAGACTGTCCCCATGTCTGCGATCCTAGCCAGCAACCACCAGGAAACTTTTCATCCTTTTTCGCAGGCATCACTTTTCACCTAAATGATCACTCCAACACCCCTCTGGTCTTCGATTACTCACACAGACTGTATAAGAAAGATAATGTAGCAATCAGGTAAAAAGCAGAAGTCTACCCAGAAGCATCAAAAACCTGCAGTACTACTACTCCCAACAGGACGGCTGTGTCTCTGATGATGAACTAGATAAAACAGTAAATTTACTCTCTAACAGTGAATGTGCTGCTGTAGCCGAATGTTTAATGATTGATTCATATGGGCCGAGGTTGCCACTATCACCTTAGGGCTTGCTCTGGGGGTTCAGGCATATAGGTTCTATAAAGTGTCTTGAGACAATTTGACTTGTAATTGGCGTTATATAACTAAAATTGAATTGAATTGAATGTTGTGGTACTTCTTACTGCAGTGTAAATTGGCAAAATAAAGACCTAGAATATGACCAAAATAGTGGTTAACACTACAAAGAAGTGGTTATCACTACAAAGTAGTGGTTAATGCTATTTATTACACTATAATTATGATGCTGACAAACCTGATTTTGCATCAATGTTAACACAAAGTCAAGAAACGTAACCTGATATTTACAGAACAGCTTGAAAACATGAAGTTTTCCATGAGAGGCCACACAGTCTACACAGATGTGGAGAGAAAACAAGTTACTAAAGTGACTTTAACATTTACCTGTAGACCTGAATTTATCTCCACTATGGAGTCTAATGTTGTTTGCAGCAGCATCAGTAAACAGCAGCAGCAGGTAAATGTGGGCAGACAGAGAGTCCTTGGCTTTCAATCAGTCTGACCATTTGCTGCTCTCTGACTCCATGCTCTTACAAGGATTTTTTTGTCTCTGGCTCCAAAAAAAGATGTCAACCAGGAAGTAGCAAAATCCTGGATACATTTTCTCAGTGCAGAAACCAGCAGCTGATGTCACGGTAGCTACGGCCATCTTTCTTAAACTATCTGTGGTTGTAAAAACACAACCCCCATATTGACAGGTCCCTAAAAAAACTGATCTCCTGGAGTGCCCATTGCCATGCTCATTGTCTCCATTCAGCACTGACAACAGCAAATCCTGTGAGCCCTGTTCCGCATGAGACAATCAGTCTAACCAAGGTTCTGACAGAGTATCATGGCCTCTCTTCCACAAAGAGCGTACCCTCACCTTGTCTCCTCATTGGTCCTGTGATTGAATCATCAACCTGCTCACAGGTGCAACCAACTTTATAACCTCTCCAAACCTGAGGAGACTGCCATGGAAACGTATATCTAGGATTCCGTCACTGCTGACATCATCCGTACCTCCTCTTTTAATGTTGGTGTTGGATTCTTCTTTGTGGATAAGAAGGATGGATCGCTGCATCTGTGCATAGACTTTCAAGAACTTAATGGCATCACCGTGAAAACAAATATTCACTCTCGCTAATCAATTCTGCCTTTACCCCTCTGCACAGCGCAATTATTTTCACCAAACTGTACCTCCACACAGGAGATGAGTGAAAGACGGTGGTCAACACTCCCGTGAGTCATTTCAAGTACCTCATAATACTCTTTGGGCTGACCAACGCCACCACAGTCTTCCAAAGCCATATCAGTGATGTCCTCTGTGACATGATCAACCAGTTCATCTTTGTCTGTGTCCAGCATGTCAGACCTGTCCTTCAGGCTGCCTTTTTGTAAAGGTAGTAAAATTCCATACCTCCACTGTTTCCTTTTTGGGGTACATCATCTCCTGGAGAGAGGTAGGGATGGACCCTGCTAAACTCTCTGTGGTGAAAGACTGGTCCCAGTCAGAAAACAGGAAACAGCTCCAGTGCTCCTTGGGTTTGCCAACTTCTACAGACACTTCATTCCAGACTACAGCAAGGTTGCCACCTCCTTAACTGCCCTGACCTCCACCTCCAGATCATTCCTCTGGACCCCCGAAGTCAGAAACACCTTTCAGGACCTGCTATCCTTACCCTAACCTCCCAGTCCCCTCATCCCCACTGTCACTCCAACTGGTCAAGGCAGATGGTTGCCTTCCCTGAGCCTGGTTCTGTCAGAGGTTTTTTTCCCTCCCCATTAAAATTAGTTTTTGTTTGTGTTTTTTTTTTTTTTTTGGTTCCTTCTCACTGTCACTGACTGCTTACTCATAGGGAATCCAATGGCAACTTTGGATTGTTTGGTTCTCTGTTCTTTGAAATATGTGAAGTAATGTAGAAGGCGTGTTACAATTGGTGCTATATGAATAAAATTGAACTGAAAACTGAACTGAATTGAGCACTGGTCCGTTAGAGATTACGTACCTTGCTTTTGCTGGCCACAAGAGCTGTAAACACATTTATTCTAATGGATGTAGATGCAGAGAACCAGGCATTTAAATATCACTATTAAACTTTGTGATCTTTGTATGTTAATCAGCCCATCAACAAATAGCTTCTGTAGGTAAAGAGGGGGAAAAAAAACATCTCACTGACAAAAGAAAAAAAGAGGCTCCATTTCCCTTAGAAGGCTCTTTAAAAATCTGGGTAATAAAAAAAGAAAACCATGTTGTTGCAACCGATTGTTGCTTGTTTGTTTGCTGTTGTTTTTGGAGGATAATGGAATTAACTAAGGTGATTAATGTTCCTTTGTTGGTAACAGCAGGACTGGAAACACAGCTGAGCAGGACTTGGCAGTCTTTCTCCACAATGTTCCATAAGTAGTGAACTGTGCTCCTGTTTCATGCTTGCTTGACAATCTTGTCACCTTTTTTCCTCTCTAATGTGAAACACTAAACACATGTAAAATGCTGGCTTTTAAACAGCTATTAAATGAGAAGACAAATTATTTTTCTACATAAAAGGAGCTAACTGATTTGCAGTGCTCATTACTTCGGTGTTACTCAACAAGATTTCATGGTATTACATCTAATGATGTCAACTTTTCCTTCATTTGAATGTGCTCTACTATGAATTTATTTCAAGGGAAATGACACGGCTAAATCAAGTATAAAGTCTTTATATTATGCGTAAGTAAAGCACTGGCCAAGATCGAAAAAAAGTCGCCTCTAGAGAGAGAAATATGCATAACATCAACAATGTGCCGTGAAATATGAAATGGAGAAAGTGACCTCTAGTCCCACAGCTCCTGCCCCCTCCCATTCATCAGCTTCCAGTCTCCACTAAAAGCAGACTATACAGCCGGTTGGCGCTTGCACTCTAAAATATATTCTACTGGATGGACATAAGTGTCGATGAGGTGGTATTTCTCAGGCCCCTTGTCTTTCCGTTATCGCAGGATGTGGAGTTGGGAAGAGTGAAGGAGCAGAGTGGGGAGGACTGGAGCCCTAAAGCATGATTTACTTGACCTCGCAGTGCTGGAACTCACAGCCAGAACCTCATTAATTCCCAGGGTCATTCTGTTTGGACATAAATTGGTTAAAAATCGGAGAGCATGGATGACTTCCAGACATACACTAAGAATTAGGAAATTTCTGGCCTTACCCCAACCTCCCTGATTCTCCACATACCCACTCCAAAACCAAAGCATTTTCAAATCACACGACATATATCACGCAGATCTGCTTTGAGGAGTCACCTAATCCTGATTGAAGGGAGGAGGCAGATGGAACGTTTTGTGCTTATTAGGCGGCAAATATGCAGTTGTTTTATGAGATTATCAACTATGAATGATTTTCTGCTCCCATCCATTCTGCAGCCTTGGCCTGTCTTTTGTTTGGAAAAAAGGAGCTGAGCAACAGCAGGGCTGAGAGGGAAGCCTAATAAATTACACTAATGCACACATTTAAAGGGGCTCATATTCCCTCTGGCCTGTTATCAAGACTACTCCAGTGAGAATGTAAACTATCTCTTTCTGTCCCCCACCCCAGACCTAATATTTAATGTTATCATCCTTTAAAACAACTTGACTGTTTATGTTATCGCAAATAAAGGGCAGATTATTTCAGCTTTTTCTCACTATTTCATATTGGCTGCAGATTAGTCAGGCAAATAGTTGTCTAATGGTGCTGTTGGGCTCATTAATTTAAAAAGATAGACCCAGAATTGTATAAACACTGTGAAGTCAGGCTGGTGAATCACACCTTCAGTTTACAGAGGCTGAAAGAGAGGGAGGATGCTCACACACACATGAGCCCACACAAGGAAAGTTGTGGAAAGGAAAACAAGCGTAATCCTGCCGATAAAAGGAGGATCTTTGTTTCAGCGTTTATTTGGACATGCAGTGTCTGGCTGAGGTTAGACCCTAATGAGACAGCAGCCTGTCCAGAGTGGATTCATCACCGCTGGATCGGGGTTATCACCCTGTGCCGTGCCCCACTACTTTTAATCAGGCTCCCCTCTGCTCACTCCCTATCAGCAGCAGTCCATCTCTGGAGCTGTCAGCATCCATCAGGAGCTGCAGACAAGCCCAGGAAGCATGGCTGAGGAGCGCATTTGTAAATTATTGCTTTGTGGTTTAGCTCTAGTTGCTGTCGTGTCACAGAGCACACGCTAAGTTAACACACACATCCACACATGTACGTGCACTTGCACTTTTGAGACATTTATTTACAGTAGAATTGTTAGAGATGAAGAGCTAAAAGGCAGTAAAATAAAAAATACACTACTGTTCAAAAGTTTGGGGTCGCTTAGAAATGCTCTTATTTTGGAAAGAAAGTCTTTTTTTCAATGAAGATAACATTAAATGAATCAGAAATACAGTCTACAGTCTTACTATTCCAGATGGAAATGGCTGATTTTTAATGGAATATCTACATACGGGTACAGAGGAACATTTCCAGCAACCATCACTCCTGTGTTCTAATGCTACATTGTGTTAGCTAATGGTGTTGAAAGGCTTAATTTTGAACAGTAGTGTCCATGTTGCAAGCTCACGGTCAAAAACATAGAAAGGCAACAGCTTTAGAAATGAACAACATTCAGAGCAAAGACCTTCTAACAAACATCACCGTAGAGAAGCTTATAATGTTAAATTCTTGAATAAATACCTATGCAGTTCCAGTATCATCACCTTAAGTCTGGGCCTCTTGTTAAAACACACAAATTCAAAGATATTTGTCCCCGTAAACACAAAGACAACATATCCTCAAGCAGACATGATCTATGTCTGGGTGTGCGCACCGTTTGATTAGTTCAACTTATAAGGTAATTAATGTTGTTAATGTTCCACACTGCCTTGACATGACCCACTCCCGTCACATCAGCGCACCTCTACAACCCCAGACAAGCACATTAAAGCTAAAAAAAGCTTTTCATCTTGTTTTGCAGTGATAAAATGACATGAAAACTCCTGGCATCTTGAAAAGAATAAATAAAGATGTTTTTCCTCTCCTATCTCTGGTCAAGAAAATACACACATCTCAGTTTGAAAGGGGGCCTTGAATTACTTATTGTTGATGTTTAGACCAGTTAAGTCAATAATCCTCATCTTGCCACAGTGATAAGTGATATTGCAGGGAGAGTCTTTACCATTACTTCTTTGGGAGTTTGAGTTTGCTTATGGCAAAAACATCAGTTGGACCATGTGTTTTGAGTAATTGGTCCTATGGGAGAAATGGCCCTGGAAGTAAACGAACAGTGTGATAAATTGCACAGCATTTTTTTTCTTTTTTTCTTCTTTTTGTAAGTGCTACCAAGTTGTAATAGGGATGCCTACAAAACACGTACTGCAGGTGTTGCAAAATGATGACAAAACGGCCACGAGAAACTTAATGAGGGCCTCTGATGCACTTTGACACTTTGTTTCAGCACACAATTGTGGTTAATGGACACAAAAAGGAAGTCTTTCAGCACTGTACAAAATAATACACCTCATTTTGCTGCAAGGACGATGTGAGGTGGTTAGTTAGAGACGTGTACATTCAATGAATTGATCAGAAATACAGTCGAGACATTGTTAATGTGCTAAATGACTATTCAAGCTGAAATGACTGATTTAGTGGAAGCATAAAAATAATACTTTAGAAATAAATGAAATGAAGAAAATGATAGCCATTAAGCATTGTCTTTGGGCAATTAAAAAGCAAAATGTCACCAATGAGTAATTTATCAGTAATTCAGCAGTATTTAATGCTTTCTTTAATTTTGCATTAGCCCCAGACTGCTAGTGCAACTTGCTTGGTTGGCAATAAACTGTCCGTAGAAAAATAAACACTGACTGAGGTGAGAACAGACTGACACAAGATGGAAGCTACACTAACTCATCAATCAGGCTCAGGATTTGAATTTGAAAAATGTCGCAATATCCCATTGCTGTATATTACAACAGGTTACAGTGATCTCTCCACACTGTAAACTTGAAATGTTGAGCCATTTTTTCCACATTTTTGTCCAGATGTGAGCTCTCTGTGCACAGTTTTCACAAAGAAACCACCCCAAATGCATTCACTGAGTCGTTTTCCAAAGCTTATGCGCCATCACTGACTGACACAATCTTGTTCTAAGTTGTTGGAATTTTTGTTTCATTTATTTATTTATTTTTTGCTTTGGGGTCACACAGACAATTTCATGTTTTCCATGAAATTCACACTTTTTATTCATGTGCTAACATCATTGCACAAGGGTTTTCTAATCATCAATTAGCCTTTCAGCACATTAGCTAACACAATGTAGCATTAGCCACAGGAGTGATGGTTGCTGGAAATGTTCCTCTGTACCCCTATGTAGATATTCCATTTAAAAAATCAGCTGTTTCCAACTAGAATAATCATTTACCACACAATGTCTAGACTGTATTTCTGATTCATTTCATGTTATCTTCATTGAAAAAACATGCGTTTCTTTCCAAAATATGGACATTTCTAAGTGACCCCAAACTTTTGAATGGTAGTGTCTTTCCAAAATGTGGCTCAGAAATTCCCACTTTATGTATAAACTTTGAACTCCTCCAGGTGACTCAATATCTATTTCTCATTGCTTGAAAATACACATCACTATGCATTCTGTGTATTTTTTTTGCTAAAGCTGATAATTATAAACCACTTAGTTGACTGACAAAGTTGCCACAATGTTGACAAATGAAACATCTTTTTCAGCTTTTTTCATCGTAGTAAATCTCTAGCTTTGTATTGCTAGCTGAAAAGACAAGCAGTGTGATATTTTACAGTCCAAACAGTGGACAGCATTATGGCAAATTAATGGATGCTGAAAAAAGGTTTTGTTGCATTGCTACTTTAAACAGTGCAAAGCCATGTTTCCTTAAAAGTAAATTTCGTAATTTGCCAGTTGGACAGACAAAAATAGACAGACAAGCTCCTTTTTTATTATGGAAAATCAATAATAAACCAATTTCAGCTTTAGTTGACAAGACATCACTCCAGTCCTCTAAGACCATCCCATAGGCAGTGATTACAGGCTGCATACCATGTGTACGTTCAGCGTGTGGGCTGTGCTGCTGGCTGCTGAGGAGCTCTGCATCCCATCATGGGCTGTAATGGAATCCAGATGTCTGCCTGTCTGTTTAAGGCTCATAATCAATAGCTTCACTCAGTGCAGCTCTAACTTTCCTCTGCCTCTCTCCCCTCTCTGATAGCTTGTTATGAGAGGATCTGCGAAGTTATGGCATGTCTGTGCGGCAAACAAGCAGAACTGTGTCAAGAGTGAGATTAACTAATTGGATTCCTCGCTTGAGCCTTTGTTTGAAGGAGGCAGGGGGTTGATGCGGCGGATTTGGAAGTGATCCCTCCTGTAGCCTCAACAAGCTACATGACACTGCAGACTTGTTCCTCCAATTCCAGACATCGACCCTTGGGAATCGAAGAGTGATGGAAGGAGGGGGATTCCCATGAAAAAAAAAAAGAAAAAGTTGTCTCAATAAATAACCTGAAGTGGCACTCAGAGCATTGCAGTGCATCTCCATTTCCTGTGACTGTTTCCTGCCATCAGACAGCATCGCTTTATATCTCAATTCATGAGCTTGTGCCAGGGGAAACATTATGGAGCTAATGCCGTTTTTTCAGCACGAGGGGAAGTGGAGGGTAGGTGTATAGCACGGGGTTACTGCAGGAAGAGGCAGAGGTGTGGTGATTGGAGTGTGCAGGTCAAGACCTCCTACTTGTAATGATCATCTGATGGATGTTGTGAGCCTGAGGTCAACTGTGTGTCAGAGAAAAGCAGGGAAGTAGAGTAGCGGGCAGCTATACACAGTCAGGATGTCTGAGTGTGTTGCACTGTGAATAACATTTAACAGGCCTTTAATGGTTGACTCCTATGACATTATCAGGAGTCAGACTACTTCCAGAAGCCTCTTCATTTTCTGTTTCTACTCTGATGCAAAACCTCTGTCCAATCTACTTGTTTTCATTTAATAGGACAGACAAATGTCACCCAAATAAAATCCAACAAGCAAAGCAAGTTGCTTTCAGAACAAATACATCCCTATGAACCCTGAAATGTTGCACCACTATAATACCCCACTGATTTTTGATGTCGTTTGTGACATATGCAGTCCAATCTAAATTTCCGTTCTAGTAATATTCAGTAACAACAACAACAAAAAAGATAGCACAGTCATTAATAAAGCTTGCAAGATGAGAATAAGATTTGTCTCACTTTTGCAGCTTTAGCCATTGTTTATACTAGCTATGATAACACTGTACTCACCATGTTATTGCTAAGATTTGGCAGTATAATCATCAACCTCACGTAGGTCAACAGGGCAAGAAAGTGAAGCAGCTTGCCAGTCAAGAGGGTGTAAACAAGCCAACAGTTTAGCGATATTACCAAAGTACTTTGTTTGGATGAACGTGTGTACAAACTGTGATGGATGTTCATGTTTTACTTTCAAATCAGTCTAGATAAGCGTGAGTTTGTTTGAAAACAGCATGATCAAAGAAACTATTAGTGTTTTTTGCCCTATACCTGGATTCTTTTTAGTCATGTAACCACATTCCCATGTCTTAGCCTTTAACTTGGTGGATGCACTATTGTTGTTATTACGAGCGATGGTGAAGTTAACACAGGCCTTGTAAAAATAAGATCTACTGTTGCAATAGACCAGAACTGTCCTGTAAAGCCAGAAAGCCATTTATGTTTTGTTTATTTAAAATAAGAAGTAATATATTTAACATATGTTCAACAATTTGCATTCAAGATGATACTACGCTAAACAAACCGTAGCTTAAAACTAGCTCAGGAAGTATCCACGTGTTTCACCATACATGGAAATATATATGCTTACATGTATATGCAGATTAGTATAAACACTGAATGTTCACATCTCTCTTGTTACCAAAGTATGAGGCGGAGTTATGTGATGCATTGGCGCTGATTTGTCTGTCTGTCTGTTTGTCTGTTAGCAACATTATTCAACACGGACTAACGGATTTTGATTAAATTTCAGGGAAGGTCAGAAATGACACAAGGGCCAAGGGATTAGATTTTTGGCAGTGATGCGGCTTCTATTCTGGATCCATGGATTTGTTAAAGATGTCGGTATCACTGCGAGATAGCGGCATGGCGTCAGCTGCCTGCTGACGATCACATGATCACATCCTACTACAAATCAGCTGCTGCGGATCACAAATTCTCTAAAGATTTCATCCATTGGAAATCAATACAACTGAGCAGCCTTGGTGGAGTACTGTGCTCTATGAGTGCTTTTCTTTAGATTGCTGCCTTTTCTTTCTGCTTTCTCTCTGTCTCTCTCTTTTTTTCTCTGCACACGTCTAAGCAGCACAACCACTGTGTAAATGTACTTAGAGTGAGAAGACCAGTTCTTGATGAGGGCCACCGGGAGAGGAGCAGTAGATCTGGGGTTGAGGCCTCTGTCCGTCTGTAGTGGGAATAACTCCATCTCTTACTGATAAAGGCAGCTGGCTCTGGCAATGCTCAGTAAAGTTTTATAGTCAGATATGCACAGATGATTAGGACAGAGCTGTGGCAAGTCGTCATATTTCCTAAACAAACCCTGCAGGAACTGAACTCTCACCCCTTGCACATATGGGTTGCAGGGCCCACGCTCACACTCTTGTTCAGGCACTTAAATATGTGCAAACGTTACACAGAAGGACACACACACACACACTGCAAGAGGAGAACAAGTAAGTCACAGTGTGCTGACTGGGTTGCATGAAAGCTTTGACTGTGTGACCCTTATTTAACCAGTATAAATCATATTCTCCCTTAAGGTTACAGTCTTAGAAATGGCTTTACTGTAACCACAGAGATGCAAACAAGGACAGTAATTAAGTTCCCTCACCCACATCTGAATCTGTCTGCTAAATCAGTTTCACGGAAGTGAGACTGTAGGATGTGAAACTGAGCAGCAATTTCTATAAATCACCTGTTCGCTCTCACTTGTATGTCCGCTCTCTGGTTGCTGTGGTGATGAGCGTGAGGTGCTTTCTCGATCTAAATTGTTTCGATTAGAGGAACTGTGTAGTACTAAGCAGCCTCGAAAGCCCCAGCAGTTTTCTCCACCATCGCTCTGTTTATTTGGAACACGAACAAGACAAACACAAGTGACGTGTTATTTATTTTCCTGCTCTTGCCCTCTTACCCCCCTTTAACAAGCAGATTCACGAAGAAGAATTCCTCGATAATCCACTCAGTATCAGTCCAAAGTGTGTGCACTCCAGAATGTTGACACCAAACACATACACTAACATGTAGATATAATGGCAGTGTGACCAGGTCTAACGCTACAACACAGTCAGATAATAAGGGGCAATATCAGATAAAAGGGCATGAGCAATGAGGCACGAGACATGTTTGACCTGTGACTAGTCCCTGGGGTGGTCTAAACACGGCTGGCTTGTGGCCTCTCACACCAAAGCTAAGTAGTCCAGGATTTAAAAGTAGCTTTCAAAATACTGTAATTGATGAAAAACCTCTCAGTATGCTCACTTCTTGCTTATTTTTCAGTGCTTACTTCTCGGAAAAGTTTCATTGTAAACTCTGACATTTAGTGTTTCTTAGACCAAGTTTAAAAAAAAAAACAGCTTAAGTTACATTATCTCACAGTTTTCCCTTTAATTATAACACATGATTTGATAAAGATAGAACACTTGTAGATGATGCGTCATTACTGACTGAATGGCCCAAAATATTATTAGTCATTTGAAATCAGCAATAGTGGACATGCAGTTTATCTTGTTATTCACTGAGTGATGTTTCGTTTTAGTTGTTCTCTATAAAACTGGCATCTGCGAGGCACGATAAGAACCAAAAGAGGAAATGAGGAAACCTCAGACTATACTCAGCAGACTTAGCATTTATCTTCAGAGAGGCCGTACAGGTGACCTCGGTTGCAACATGTTTCAGGTTCTGCCTGATTGTAACATAGTTTGTTTGTGCAGCACACGGTAAAATGGGGAAAACCATGATCTTACTGTAACTTCAACAAAAAGCACTTTTGTAGCCGATACCTAGCCCACAGATAGGTGTCTGGATGTAAACCTGAGTCTCTTGAGTCAAGCTTTTGCATACCCACCAATTTACTGAGAGTTCGCGAAAGGTTTCATTCTTACTTTGTAAAGAAGCTTTATCATTCATACGTATCAAACTTTAGGAGAAAACTTTTTTTCCAGTTTTACAGCAACTTAATATAACTATAACTGTAATAAATGTATAATATAACTCCACTTGACTTATCCTCACTTTGAAATTTGTACATAAACCCTGCAATCTAATCTCCATAATATGATATTTCCATCACAGAGACAAATAATAATTTCATGATCCTGAAAGCCAGCACTGAGGTCAAACATGTGAGCAGCTCTTCTTATGCACATGCATAACGTCAGTTCCATCTGAAGTTTGGACCGAGCACACGTTTAGTTAGAAAGCCGCAGCAGTTCAGCCCGGTTTCAGCGAGCCGAGTGAAAATTTGCTGCTGATGACAGGTCATGTGAAATGAAAGTGCTTTTTACATCCTCTCTTTTGTGTTTTGCATCTCAGCGGGCAACCAGAGCACGGCCATAATCCTCCTCCCAGTGTGTACATCACTCAGTGAATTCAGCCTCCGTGGAAAAAGGCAGGCGGTCGGACTGCTGCCATTTCATGGCTCTAATTTAATACCAAACCTCTGCCACTCTTCACAAATTACAGCATATACCACACAAGGCTGGCTCAAGACAACAGTCTGCAGTCTGCAATAAAACAGTTCCTTCATGGCCACATTAAAACAGGGCGGTAGGTCAGAGGACTTTTTAGCTTATAACTGATTACTGTTGGCCATCAGCTCAGAGTGTGTAGGCAGTGTATTATTGGAGAGCAGTGGTGAAAGAGAGCTTAAGTAGTGCTGTCCAGGTAAGGGATTCTCTGAGGGATTCTCCACTGAGAGAGAGCCGTCAAGGACAACCAGCAGAATGTTTAGTGGAAGTAGGGGGGAAGGGCTTTTGTTCGGACCGAGAGGGAGGAATTGGCCACCCCATAGTGCCCCGCTGGCTGTGGTCTGCAGCCAGTGCAGCAGTAGGTAACTCTGGAGCCAAGGTAGAGTGAGAAAGGAAGGGAGGAAACTCAGAGAGAAACCATGAAAAATGTGGAGCATGAAAATGTCTCCCTTGGTTTATGGCAACGCAGCCTGGCTTCCAAGAGAAACACATCTTTAAATTTAACTTGAGATGTCTCTTTTTTTCTTCTTCCACTCCCAACTGCTGGCAAGGGCCTGGTTTTGTAAGCAAAGCCAAGATGCTTGGAAACTGTGACCATGTTAAAAAAGCACTCAATAATGTGGCTTTTGGAAATGTGGCGACAGCTTCTGTATGAGGGGCTCAGTTTTCAATGTCGGTGAACATGTTTGCTGCGTGTGCAGCTGCAGAAGAGATCTCAGTACCAATATTCAGGAAAAAAAACTGTTTGATTTAGACACTGAAGGCAGATTTATTCGGGGCTAATATAGTGTAAGGGTGGGAATATTTTAACTGTATCATTATGTTAAATATTCTGCAGATTCAGTGCACATCTGACAAACTCTTCTTGGCAGAGTAGTCGGCTGAAGTGCATTAGTCTATTCTCCAGAGCAACTTCAGACACACTCTTGTGAATA
Organism: Acanthochromis polyacanthus; assembly: GCF_021347895.1. Taxonomy (NCBI): domain Eukaryota; kingdom Metazoa; phylum Chordata; class Actinopteri; family Pomacentridae; genus Acanthochromis; species Acanthochromis polyacanthus. The sequence continues at coordinate 19,522,992 of NC_067128.1, read as the reverse complement.
CGCAGGGAGAAATATCACAACTGTGTTTGGAGTAAAAGACTATAAATAAAAGACTTGATACTGGTTATTCCGCTGAATTGGATTAAAATGATGTGGGGCGGGTGGAAAATTTTGGTCTGGGTATCAAATTAAAGCTTCATACCAAATAATAATATTTGCTAGTCTCAGGAGGAAGCAATCTCTCATGCCGATGATTCAGAGCTCCTTTACGAAAAGAGCATCCAGCCCATCTCATAAATCAGAGCTCGATGGAACAAGCATACCTTTGAAGGAAAAAGGGCATCAAGATTCACATTTTGAATAAAATACTCCATTGATTATGAACACATTAGGCTTAGTGTTTTGATGTTACTTTTGCCAAAAACTAACAACCTCTGTGGTAGCGGGAGGACATAAACATTAATTTTTATAGAAGAGATTAAAATACTGAGGGTAAATAAAGTTTGGGTGAGAGAAATATATATAAAACAGCCATGGAACACAACACATGCTCAAATACTAAGGAAACTTTTCAGCACTTCACTTGATTACTTAAGCTTGCAGTAATTTACTTTTACCTCAGTTTGGTTCAATATGGCACCAACACAATAATTGGGTTATTCATGGGAAGACCAAGGGTTGTTTTGATACATATGTGTATTTTTAATTTCTGTTGGCTTGTCTAAGCAAACATGACAGTAGAAATTATTTTCTTTTAATTTACCAAGTCCTCCATTCATATTAAGGTTATTATAAGGCAATGTTAGACACAAAAAGTTTAGGTATCACAGTGACACAAAATGAGTCACTGTATGTTACTTTTTGTGGCAAACAACTATCATTCAGACGTTTGGGCTCACCCAGACAGTTTCATGTTTTCCATGGAAAACACACACTTTATTCATGTGCTAACCACCGTTAGCTAACACAATGTAGCATTAGAACACAGGAGTGATGGTTGCTGGAAATGTTTCCTCTGTACCCCTATGGAATATAATGGTCATTCACCACATTAACAATATCTAGACTGTATTTCTGATTCATTTAATGTTATCTTCATTGAAAAAAAACTTGCTTTGTTTCCAAAATAAGGACATGTCTAAGTGACTCCAAACTTTTGAATTGGTAGTGTGTGTGTTGCCTTTGCAGTTTAATTTTGTTCAGACATGCTTTTTTTTTTGTTTTCGTTTTTTTTTTTTTTTTTTTTTTGCGACTGACAGTGAGCGAGACAGGTGAGCTTACATAAATAACCACAGTAATTTAAAAAACACACACACACAACACTGGATCAGAATAAAGCTAGTCGTATTACCCAAAATTTTATCTTCATATAAGAAAATTAACATTCAACTTTATTAATTAACCTTTATTTCCTCTATATTACAACTGCTGTAGTTTAATCATGCCACCTGCCCTTGCTAACCTGATACAGGTCAGAGGCAGGAAATGCTCACCAAAGGAAGGTTCGAGTACAAAAATATTTAATGCTTTATTTGAGTCTCAACCCATTAAAAACAACGAGGACAGTTCTAAGCAGCAGCTATTGGTAGGCAGCACCTCTTGAGAACATGCAGTTACCCACAGCCCAAACACACGGCACTGCAAGTGAATCAGCTCATATCATAAAACCACAGGAATAACACTGCACAGCTTCAAAGGCTCCATTACCAACAGCACAGCAGCCAGGAAGGACCACTCTGAAGTGAATGTAGGTCAAAACCATTTGTAATGCTAAGCCATGGTGGTTCCCTGTGATTAAGTAGAATTACTGAAAAGGAGAGCAACACTGAGATGGCAGCGTAAGTCTACAATTAGGACATATAGTAAAGACAAAGACAACAGCTACAAAAAAAGATTACGTATACGAATGTCACGTGGACTAAAAATGACCTAACTCGCCCTGGTCCGGTGACTAGACCTCCTGTTGGGTCTGAACATGGGGAAATTTGTTGGACATGCAACATTACCAACTGAGTAGACTTCTAGCAGTGCGACAGCAAGGAGGCCACAGTAACAAACACAAATCCAGACCAAAAGCTCATGCTAATCCACGGTCTCGCTGTGTTTAAAGGAGGCTCGTTGTCTCCCTCCTCACACAGGAACGGCTCCCTGCTCGTCTGTTTATAATGAATGGAAGCCATTTAAGAGATTTTCACATGCAGTGCACATTCCATCATGACAATTAAAGACACTATGACTATCATTTCCCAAATGAGGAAGAAGTGCAGACACTAAACTGATTCATCATGCTTTTGCACGCCGCTTTCCTCAGCTGCAGTTTCCCAAACACTTGCCGAGTTTCAGTGCTGCTTTGTTACCTGTCTTTCCTCCGGGCAGGCCCAAGGGTTCTGAGGCCTGCTTTAACGCATTACAGCGGCGGAGAAGAAACCTCCATCGACCAATCAAACAACCTCACAGATAATGCCTCAAAGCACTTGAGACATCACAGCTTTTAATCACATTAATCCCCGAACAACTGCAGACAGAAAGCCCCCTCGTCTGCACTCACTGAGGTCATTTGTTTTAGCAGTTACTTTTTCAAATATATTAAGTATTAGTGAAATCTGTGAGGCTAGTTTGTTTTATAGATTGCCCTGTCCTGAGTTGCCATAAGGGACGTATAGGACAGCTTTTAACGGAGGCGGAAAGGCTGACATGAAATACAGGCCAGATGGACTTGCTCCTATCTTCTCATAAATTCTTAGGGCAGTTCACAAATCAAGGCCCTTCAGTGTTATGTTAAGCGTTTGGATTGTTATTGTTATTGTACATTTGCAAATACTGGCGTAGTTTATAGCTTCTCGAGCATAATTCAAGACCCAGCCCATCCAATATTAAATACGTAAGCAGTTAACACTTAATATTAGGTTGATAAAGTGCTTCAGGCTTTTACTGCCTTCCATGGAAACTGGCTAACTCGGACGACTTCACGTCCAGCATAAATTAAGAGTGACAATTAAGAAAAGCTGCCATCTTACTCCTTAACCACCTCGTGCCAAGTGAGTTTATGAGAGGCTGTTCTGGATTGAATCGTAAAATATCTGCTGCATGGGAGAGAAACAAAAGACGGCAGGTATACAGTACGGCCAGGCAGAAGGGGGGGAAATGAAAAAGTGAAATTCAAGATGCTAAGTTAAAACGGAAAAACTGCGGCCCTCAAGGGGTCAGTCCTCTTTCCGGTGGTGAGAAAAGTGGACCCCATAGTAGACAAAGTTTGCAGTCGGTCGGGTTTCTGGTTGGGTCACTGTGATGTTGTTGCTAACATGACAACAAATAGCAAAGAGCTCCAGGACGCCTCACTGAGATATAATGCAATCTAAAGGACCGGGGATTCATTTTACATCCCAGCATGACTTTATATCAAGTTTTTTCCACTCACAAGATATTTAAACGAGGTGTTAGTGTCAAAAAAGCAGCAGTGTAAAGTGCAATCAAGAACTGCACTTTCCGACAATCACAAAACAAATTGAAACACATTATAATATACATGAATTTCTACATACTGGAATGCCAAAACAGTATAGAGGACAGCTGATCATGTAGAGTTTCTTCTTCTTTCTGTGATGTTCTAAAATAGTTGTTTATTTCACACTCTTCTCAAATTAAACTCCATAAACTTAAGTGAAAGTTGCAGCAGTGAAAGAGGCACTCATATCCTTAATGCTAATCAAAGTAATAACACAGCAGCTTAAAAATACTCTGTTAAAGTGGAAATCTTGCATTAAAAGTCTTACTTTACTGAAGTGTTAGCATCAAAACACACCTTTACACAGAACACCACATTTCAGAATAGTGTTCCTTATATCATTTTACAGCTTCCAGTGTTGAAGTCATACCCAGAATCTACAAAGCAACTCATAAAAAGTAGTAGCGCACGACTATAAAGTGGCATAATGTGAAAATACTCAAGAATAGCACAAGTCAAAATTGTACAGTACCGGAATATAAATGTATTTAGATGTATGCACATACGTCACTGATCAACAGTGAGAGACAGCGATACAACTGAGATCATGTCATTAGTTGAGTTAAAAAGTTACGTCAAGGTAGGATTTGCAGGCAATCTTTGACTGCTACTGGGTCCATTAAAAAAAAAATTTAAAAAAACAATATAGAAAAACTTTAAACCAGCATTACAGCACTTGGATTTCCATGCCGGGATGTAACATGGAGAGAAAATAGAATTAGACAGGATTTATTATTTTAAAAGAAATTGGATGTGATATTGCTGACAGCGTTAGACTGCTAGGAAACGTTCTAAAACAACATAATGGTTATTTCTTTTTATCACACACCAAGCTTGCTTTCCCATGAAGCTCCTTTGGGCTTATTTTTCCATCAACAAACCTCTTTGGGTGCTACAGATAAATGGACATTAGAATTATTCATTTATAAAAAATCATTGCCGGCTTTCTGTCAACAATTTTTGCTGCAAAATACTTGACAATGACTACATTGAAATGAATGTTAAGACCCATCCAATTATTCAGGTGAGAACACTTGAAGAATAATGAATAGCTGAGGAGGTGTCCTTTCTAGATTTATGGGAGTCTTGTGAAATATACTTACTCTCACAGACACAAGTACACTTATTAGACATGTAAAAGGGGGGAGTGTGTCATGACATCATGCCATTAAACATTCTTAATCTGATTTAATTGTGCTGCACATGGAGCTCGTGTGTATTGCGACAATATCCTTTAAATTCTAAGCAGTCATGGCTAACCATCGTGATAAGGCCGATTAAGAAATGACATTTCAACACCGTGCTGTCCTCTTCTGTGAACATTTAAAAAAAAAAAAAGAGCAGCTCTGCAGAATGTTAACCCCTGGAAAAGTGACTGCAGGTGGAGGTTTAGAGTGAGCTCTGTAAACGGAGGAGATGTTGATCGTATCTGTGTCTGGGTGCATAAAATATACTCCTCCGGGTCGTCACTGCTTGCTGGAGCCAGTAAATGTATACAAACTATAAATTACCCTCTTGTTTCGCGCTGCCAGAGCCGCGGCGTCTTGAGGAGAGCCTTAGTTCACAGAGGAGCATTACAGGAGGAGGTCTGAGGGTTTCTGCATTTATCACAGAGATGTGTGATGACCATCCAAGTTAAAAAGAAAAAAAGGAAAAAGAAGACGGACATTTGTTGCCAAATGTTGCATGTAATACGATCAACAACCATCCTCTTTTTATTAGAAAGCCTGATGCACGCATGCCTGTATGTTCACTGTGCTGTCTGTATTCATTTAGAATTCTTTATTTGCTACTCATTAAATAAAGCAACATATTAAACAGCAGCTATTATCACCTGTCTGTTGTTCTTCATTTTTTTGAGTGTTATTCTCCTTTAAATTCAAGCTCAGGTGCTGCTCTTCTTTTCAATTTGTCGGCTTTTACTGCGAACGTAATGAAAAATACGACTTTCAAAGTAAGAAAACATTTTATTTACAACATTTTCAGTGCAAATTATTATTAACAAAATAGCACAACTATACATCAAAAGCCACAAAAAAACAAAAACAAAACAGAATAAAACACTGCCGTCATGAGCACTGCCGTGATTTCATTTCTAACGTGAAGCGAGTGGTTCAAAACCTTCAAAATTCACAACCGCATGTTTCCTTCGGATGAGGAAAACGTGATGCACACCGGAGTTCTCCATAGAAAAACGACAGTAGGTCGGTGGACAGTGGAGAAGGCCGCGAGTTGGTCTTTTAAATTAAATAATCAGTGGTTTCCTCATTCTGGCCCATGTGCTGTAATGAACACATAAAACAGCGTCTTCATCCCCCCCTTAGATGCAGGAGTGCTATATCTTTGTCATGAAAAGTGTTTTTTATCATTTCATTTTCCAGTTTCTGATACAATTATGTCATTCCATTTAAATTTTTAAGCTACCCTTTATGCATTTAAAGAATATTTTTATTACTACCCCGAGCTTTTAAAAAAAATAAAAATCACTGACAACATCCCACAAGAGGTGATGAAGTGCACAAACTTGGAGGAAAAGAGTGGAAAAATGTCAACACAACGGACACTTGCATTCTTCTACTGCTGCTCTGTATCATATCCTTCTTTTCCAATCATCAAAATGTGCTATAAAGTGAAAAATAAACATATTTCACATATTTAATCAGTCGCATGTGGACCAAAATATAATACAACACAGCAACATAAATTATTCTTCTTCACCAAAATGACAAAAAAAAAATGGCATAAAAGCTTCACTGGTTCTTATTTTTGACCCACTTATGACAGAAAGTCCGACCACTGGTGCATCTAAGGGTTAAAGGAGCGTGTTGTGTCGCTGCAGCTTATTGTTCAGTGAACTCACACTGCCTCTGCACGTGTGTCCAGACATCACCGTCGTTTTTCTGTCAAAAATAACAGACTCGTTCTTTTTTTTCCCCCCCGGGCAGCCTCTATATTTGCTCCTGGGAGGCCGCCGTGTCCGTGTCCGCGGCCGCTGCCTCCGCGCCGCTCCCGCTCATGATCACGCTCGTCTTGTTGTGCTCAGAAGCGTCCAAGTGTCCGTGAGCCGTTTCCTCCGGAGCCTCGTCCGACTCGCACTCGCTCCTGCCCTCGCTCTCGCACTCATCAGACTCGGTGGGCTCTTTGGGATCCCTGCCGCCGGACTCGCACAGGCTTTTCTCCGACTTGTCGTCCTTCTCCTTGTCTTTCTGAGCCTGGGCCTCCTTGGAGTGTCTCCACTTCATGCGCCTGTTCTGGAACCACACCTTTACCTGGAAACAAACACCCAGGCAGCGTTCAGACTTCATCGAAACAACAGCAACATTTAGCTGCATCTTTTTTTTTCACAGTCCTGGAAATATTCCCTACCTTTCCACATCAATTTGAACAACATCTTATGCATGAGACAGGATTTGTTGTAGAAAATATGTGCATAAAGTCCACTTAAATACATCTTTGGAATATTTGCTGTGAACTTGTGGGTGTTTTCCTTGTAGACATTCATACACCAGGTGGATCTAGCTTAATAGAAAACCTATGGAAGGCTGAATGAGGTTTTCTTGGTTCTATTTTTTATTACTAGCAGTATTTCCTCAACTAGCCCTGCTTTATAAAATTTTGGGTGTATTATCCAACTCAGTCCTGTGTGATATTTTTGATCTATTAAGGCTGATTTTTCTGATTTGAAATTAAGAATTTGGACACTTTAATATAGTTTTCCTTTGTAAGTCTATGATTTTAAGTTTTTTTTTTTTTTTTAAATATGAGCTCATCTCTTACAGGCTCTTTTTGGGGATTTGACTGCTTGTGCAGTTACAGATACACAAGTGGGATGTTTGCCATCTTATATTGTACTTTTTAAAAGTATAAGTCATGGCTATTCTTTTATCTGACTTACTTTTTTTTTTGCTCAACACTCCTTGCACATACTTCAAGGCAAACCTGTGGTCAGGAGTATTTTATATCACCCAGTAGGTCCTGGTGATATTGCTTTTGCGGGTGAGGCCTAGTTCAAGCTGAGACAGAACACAACATGCCCAAATACTGCACAAAAAAAATAAAGAATGTAGCAGATGACAAGAACTAAGTTGCTAACCTGGAGTAAAATCTTTTCAAATGTGGCTTACATCGCAGATAGTCGTGAAATAAGAGGTTTGTTTCCATTTTATTTCATGGTATGGGGATGCCTCTAAGCATGACGCTACCTGCATAAAGAAAGGCCTGGATGACAGCCTGTTCATTATTATTGTCACATTTCAGGTTTTTTTTTTTTTTATCCCGGCTGAATCTATAAACCTAAAAGGATCAAGCAGGCTGGTGGCAATAAAAAAAAAATATTATGGTTTGTGTTTTCTTAAATTTTGAAGATTAGAAACCCGAACACAACACACATTCATTTTCACTTCACGTCTTCGGTAGAGGAGGACAGAGTTTAGCAACACAGGGCTGACTGTTCAACAAACAGTGAAAACCAAAACTAGTGAAGATGGAAGATGGCGGCATTTAGATCTGGCGCGTCGTCTTGATAATTAAGAGTGAACAGAGCATAGAAAATGGTATTCAGTGCAACAAAGAAAAAATGAGAAGAAAAAAAATCCAAATTTGATATAGTGTTGTTGGCGGGGACATTTTTTTTACGGGGCTAAATAAGTTCACAATGTCAGTGTGTGTGTGTGTGTGTGTGTGTGTGTGTGTGTGTGTGTGTACATTCAAAGAAAACACCTACACACTGCATACAGTGGATACTACAGTTACAGTTTTATCGTGCAATACATTTGTAAAGGGGCTAAATAAATTTTAGTTCTTTGGTGTGATGTCATCTTCTATTTCTTTAATTCTCTAATTTTTTTTTTATTTTTAATTTCTGGCTTTTAACCCTCCATCTGATTCTTTAATTGTTAAACTGCCTCCTGTTTGATATGCGTGCTAATCTAGCTAATTATTCATGTAACTTACAATCATTTCTACGATTTGTTTTTATTGCTTGACTGTCTGTTTTAACTGTCAAAGCACCTTGTGGATGCTGTTCTTCAGGGTGCTATGTAAATAAAGTTATTCCAAAAATAAATAAAGTCACTAATTACACCAACTCCATAAATATGCATCATCAATCACTAACATGGACCCGTTTTTAATGGGTTGCTGAGGAAATTCACGCATCCCAATCAGCTTAGGGTCCAGAGATAAACGAATTTGTTTATTCTGCAAAACAAACAAATAAACAAACACCCTTTGTCCAAATCCATGTGAGTCAATCCTGCATCTTACCTGAGCGTCTGTTAGCCCCAGCATGGCAGCCAGCTGTTTTCGGTCTGGCTTGGTGACATACTTCTGTATTTCAAATCTCTTCTCCAGTCCTTTTCTCTGCAGGTTTGAGAACACTGCTCTCGACCACGACCTTTTCCTCTTGTACGTCTGAGGCATTGTGTCTTTTGTGAGGACGGCATACGGACCTAAAAGACAGGAGGAGCACACCAAGTTCAAGCAAAGACGGCTCAATAATCAGAGGGACATTCACTGCAGGGGTCTCACACCTGAAGCCAGAGACCTGACAGGCCATCTCCCGTCTGCTACAGTCCTACATGTGATGTCTACCTGGGAAGGTGTCCTGAAACTGATGCTGGCCTGATTGTCTGCTGCTGCTGCTGCTGCCTAGTGAACTCATCATGGCGGACGCGTCGCTCATCCCCGGGTCTATGGAGGAGAAGTACTGGCTGGCCGGAGGCTGAATGGGGACGTGGATGCCTGACTGACGGTTCGAGCTAACGATGGATGTGAGATCTGTTTCAAAGCGAGAGATGATGGGCTTGAGTCAGCAAAGAGTTATCGCAGCGACACACAGGCAACCTGCAAGAAGACCACAACTGACTCCACTTTCTAAGGGGCAGAGATAGTCTCAAGAAGAGTGAGAGGGAAGCTGCTTTAAATGTACAGGCTGCTCTGAACAAACTTCCAGCTGCGTTGCTGCTGTTTGTAGCCGATAGTGACCTCTGACCTCTTGTTAGGGTACAAGGGAGGAGAGGATAACGCACAAGAGGAGACTATTTGTGGTGTAACTACTCCTGGAACAAGTCTGTCAGTGCAGAGACTAACTGATTGCAAAGTGCAAGGTTATTAGTTGCTTCTGGGTTGTTGCTTTCAAGTACTGAACTTTGGGCATGAGCTTGTCTTGTCCTCGAGTACTTTGAGAGATAAAATACACTGCCGTTCAAAAGTCTGGGGCCACTTAGAAATATTCTTTATTGAAAGAGAGGCAGTTTTTTCCAATGAAGTTAACATTAAATGAATCATAAATACAGTCCAGACATAGTTAATGTGGTAAATGACTATTCTAGCTGGAAATGGCTGATTTTTAATGGAATATCTATACAGAAGTACAGAGGCCCATTTCCAGCAACCATCACTCCTGTGTTCTAATGCTACACTGTGTTCGCTACTGGTGTTGAAAGATTAATGATTAGAAAATCTTTGTGGAGTTATGTGAGCACATGAATAAAAGTGTGAGTTTTCATGGATAACATCTGGGTGACCCCATACTTTTGAACGCGAGTGTATAATCTGTTAAAGATATAAACCACATCCCTGTTTAGTGCTTTACTTGTCGCTGGTACGACATAAAGTTTCCCCATAAACACCACATATTTTAGAGAGGAATGTTTATGTAATAAAATGTCTCCGCTCACCTCTTAGCGACGATTTCTCTTTGCATTTTGGTTCAAAGTCTGTCGACAATATCCGATCAATTCCAAACTTGAGGTCTTTGCTTGAAGGCGGAGGCGCCTGTTGGGAGTTAAATGCCGTCCTGGAGAATGAAGTGAGCTGTAGTCCGTGTCTGTGGTACGGAGACGCAGGGCTCATCCTGGCACCGTACACTGACGGCTCTGGAGCCACGGGAGACGGGCGCAGCGGAGAGCCGCCGGAGTGCGCCTGCTGAGCGCGGTGGTGGTGTCCCATGTGCACCATGAGGGCCGACGATCCCTGGATGTTCTCCGCATCTCCAGCCTGCAAAATGTCGGCGATGCAAAACGAGGGTTTTTTCATTGTATCCACAGCGAAGCCTCCAGCGCAGTACGCAGACCAGAGGCTAAAATTTGATGCGTAAAACGGGTTGAGCCCAGCCGTGTACATCTTTTTCCGCGTAGCCAGCCTCTAATGCGCGTCGTATTGTTTCTCAGAGAGGTGTATAAACGGACAGGCATGTAAAAAACACGGCGCAGCGGTTTAGGAGGACAGATGACCGTCCTCTTTATCTAAGTGCCAAAATCGCCTAACTCTGAAATCCAAACCCTGCAGCTCCGCTCCGAAGTTCCTCCGCTGACACTGATTGGTTACTTTCTGAGCCAATGGATGTTTCGCATTTGCTCACATCACACCCTGCAAATGAAGGTGATGTGTAACATAGGATCTCTCTCACACACGCATAACCAGGACACTTTGGAACAAATTTAATCTTGAGATGATGGATTGATGACTTAAAGAGAACCTCATTTTCACCCGTATGGCCGCACACGAAACCATCTTTACGCATGAGTTGACGCTATTTACGATTCTTCCTTTTGGAAATTGGTGAACAATTGGCCACAATTGGCGAGAAACTCTTTGATCTGTCAGGTTTAAATACAAAAATAAAGGGAAACCAAACAGAAACATTAAGGCATTTCCAAGAACCTGTAGAAATCTTGTAACCTCGGGCTCAGGAGAGTCTCTATTAGCGCACACTCATCCTGTTTTTGATGGGCTGTGATTCGCGTTAAATGAGCGGATATGCTTGCTAGATATGGCCCTAAAATAGAACCCGTTTAAGTATTTTAGGATACAGCAGAAATCCTTATTTCTTCCGGAGTAAGGGGGGGCGGTAGGACGACGACTTTATAATGACTGTTAGAACTTCCCTTTTTCAATATTTGTGCAACTTTATCTCAACCTGCAAGTTGCACAGTGACGCAAATCCGTCCCCATGCTCATAATAAACAGAGGAAATCTATTCCCCTCGAAAACGAAAACACAATTAACTTCAGAGGCGATACTTCATCCGCAAGGCCCCTCAAGATTCACACACTGGGCCAGGGCCAGTAAGATTTTTATCACCGAGTGGCTCTGTTGACCGAAACGACACATTTTAGCATCTGTAATAATAATACCAGCTTTAACTGCAGTTTATTGTTTAGAAGTGTGAGCGCACATGCTGGTCTTAACGGTGAAATAAAAATGAACTCCCATCTTTCCTTTGCTACTGTCTCGCCCTGATGCTGTTTGGGTCTCCTCCTCCTTCCTCAAATCGCCTGTTTGTCTCGCATGTGTTGAAACAATGGCTTCTGAAGTCCGCATTCATTTAGTTTTGATTCATGCGGGCGGAAAGGCCGATGACCCTGACTTGCCTGCTATCATGATGTTTTCGAGTGACACTTTTCCGGGTTAAAATTAGAAATGACATTTAACGTTTACCCTCCATCATGCAGTCAAAACAATCTAGGGAAGAGGATGTGAGCAGGCGCAGCGTGCCTCGAGTTATTTCAGGTGCTGATGAGCTTTTCAGGGGTGAGCGTTGAAGAAAACAGGCCTGAAATCAGCCTTTACGCACGGTGTCTGTCGCTGCAGAAACTGCACCACGCAATGGGTGGAGAGCTTCATTTACTTATATTCTGTTAGTCCATTTCGAATGATAAGCAATAACGGAAATTGTGTTCAGAGAATGAAATGTATGCCACACAACAGAGAGAGGTGCATCCAACTCTCTGTTCCCACTCTTGCGCAAAAACCTCTTTCCATTTGTGCATCCAGAGTTAGCAAGAATAAACATGTATATTCCAACTATTTTACGGTTCAGAGCTGAAAATTCTAAAACACATTATACAATAAATATCAAGTAACAATTGAATTATTCTGCCAGAGCGCTGCTGGATGTTATTATTTACCTTTAAATCCTTTTCCCGAGCCAGTCCTCCGTGGGGCGGTACAGATGGTGGCAGGTGGGATTACTGACTCCTGTCTTTGGTTAAGGGACTGGACGTGAGAGGACGTGGGACTTGAACCTGTCCTAAAAAATCCGGAGTTATTGTAAGTCTAAAGTGAGTATTTGAGGCTGAGATGCTGCGGGAAGAAGCGCTATTGCAGGTTATTCATCTGCTGTAAGACTGAACAGCATCAGGCTGATGTCAACAAACTTCTATCATCAGCATCAGACCATAAGAAAATCTGCACAGCATTTTTTTTTTTTTGCACTGCTGCATCTTCAACTTTCTATTGTTATCGTAGTATATTAATGCTTCATTTTCTTTTTCATCCTTATTGCTCCTGTAAAAATGCCAATTTCTCACTAAAGGATCATTTTATCTTATTTGTCTTTCTCTGAATTTTCGTCACTGGTATACAGTGTTCCTCATTTCACAGCCAGCGGATTTCCTGATCGTGTTTTTCCACTCTTTCATAGGTTATGCACCACGCGCTAAAGTATAAGATTCATCCAAGTCATGTCATTCAGCCTCATTAATTACTTTACAATTGAAGAATTTACATTAAAGGAAGAGGAACCACTCGGTTTTAATTTAAGCTTCTAAATCTATCAAAAAAAGTGGAAGAAATATGATCATTTTTCATAAGACCCATGAGAAGGTGTTCGTGATCTGAAACACCAGTGGGTGCTCTGTTATAATGCCAGCACAAGCACTGCATTGAGGCCAACTGGGGCTTTAAAAAGCACACGAAAACAAAACGTGAAATCATTACGGGGCGCTCCCTGTGGATGAAATCAAAGTCGTGTAATTGTGCTCCGCATTTTAACCCTTAGACGCACGAGTGGGTCAAAACAAATGACCCGGTGAGGTCGTAATGAAAAGGTTTGATCATTTAATATTCCGGTTATTTCTCAAAATATGTTTTTTTAGTATTCCATTAAAAAATTCCCAGTTACCTTTTATATTTTTAAAGAAATTGTAATATTTTTATGACTACCCCAAGCTCTTTATCACTGATAATATCATGCATAGAGGTGATGCAGTGCACAAACTGGGAGCAACAAATGTCACAGAATGCTGTTCCGTATAATATTCTTCTTTTTCCATCATCAAAATGTGCTTTAGAGTGAAAAATAAACATATTTCCAACATGAAATCATTCTTGTGTGGACAGAAATCGAAATACAAACACAAATGCAAATTCTTCTTCTTCACCAAAATGGCATAAAAACACACTGATTCTTATTTCTGGCCCACTTCTGGAGGCGTGGAGGATCCAACCACTCGTGCATGGAAGGGTTAACGTGAAGGAGCCTATTGTTTGTGACTGATTGCTCGTTGTGTGTTTTTCAGGAAACCCCATCAAACGAATGGAAAGCAGAATGAGCACCTCGGGCTGTGTCTCTGCTGGATCACACGTTGCTGGACATAATTAACCGATTTCCGTCATTACGCAGGGAACGTATTGCTCCCCTCTCGTCAGACTCCAGGCTCAAGCTAAGATGACTATTTCTGGCAATGTTTGCCCCGGGAAGGAACTTCGCAGATTTAATGGGACCTGGGCCATTGTACACAGCCTTCTGTACGGCACGCTGCCATCCTTTCCATGGAGAATACAGAGAGAGAGAGAGAGAAAAAGAGTCAACTTAAAACAAGACTGCTGCAATTATATGGCCCTGAACACATCCCATATACAACAATAAGACCTCCTGCCTATAGCACTGTGCAGACACCCACCTGTAGGGACAAGGAACCTCTGGCAACTCCATCCAATACTCAGTATATATTTTATTGTACAACCATTATGCATTAATCATGTGTCATTTACTTTTCATTGTCGCCAGGAATGTATTAAGGCTAATTATAGTGTAGACCCTCAGTTAATTCAACCCCTAGTTTGATAAACAGAAAGCTTCATTTTCTTTCTCACCAGGATTTAATTAAGTTGTGTAAGTTTAAAAAATAAAATATGATACGATGAAATATACTAGAAAGTAGCACACAACACTAACTACAAATGATAAAAGACACTGCTTAAAAATTGCGCTGTACACTGTAAAAATTTCTTTGTGAATTTTAGGGTGGAAAAACTGTCAAACCATGGCGTAAAATTCTGCAGACTCCAGAGCAGTTTGGTGCAGTTTATGACACTGAATCACCGTAAATAAGGCAATCATGAGACAACTTTGAAACATTTTTTCCTCTTGAAAAAATACATTTCCTCATTCTTGGACAGGTTTTAATGGGAAAATGCCGTAATATGTGTAACATCGGTACTGCATTTATTTCACAGTTACATGTATGTGCTGTTGTGCTGATAATGGAAACATGCTTAATATGTACAACAAGTAACATTTTTGCATTTATTTCATGTAAAAAGATACAGTTTGTAACAGTCAAACTGATACTTTTGTGTTAGTAACGGACATATGCTTTAATACTTCTAACAACTATAACTAGGATTTTAAAAAAAAATATATATATATATTAAATGTTAAACACATTAACTGTTGTGCCAATAGTGGAAAAGTGCTGTACTATTCATATTAAGCTACATAAATTTTATTTCGTACCGTATTTTCATGTAAATTTTAAGTTCTTAAAGGTTAATTTTTTTTACAGTAAACTATGGATTGAAGCACATTTTTCAACCATAAAATCAACAATGCAGATACATTTTTTTTTACCGTAAATGTAATTTTCTGGTAGTGTTCTGGCAACTACAGCTGCAGGAATTTTACCATGAAAAAAACAAATAATTTTTACACTGTAATGCCTGCATTCCAAATGAACTGTCCAAGCAAAAAGTTAAACTGACCATGCAGCAAACACTCAGTATACATGTTTTCGTATAACCATCCATCATGTGTCATTTTGCTTTTCATTGTTGCCAAGAATGCAGTAAAGCTAATTATAGAGTAACTACACTGTAAAAAAAAAAAAAGAAAGAAAGAAGTTATTTTATGGTAAAAATTTGGGCAGCAGTGGTTGCTAGAATGTTGTCATTTTCTTTATTTATGGTAAAGAAATGTATTAACAATGTTGATTTTATGATTAAAAAATGTGCTTCATTTACCGTAAAAAAAAGTTTTAGAATTTAAAAGCTTGAAAATTTACATGAAAATACCATATATAAAATAAAGTTTGTGTGGCCTGTTATAAATATTACAGCGTTTTTTCATTATCAGCAGAACAGTTTGTGCATATAACAATTAATACATGTTTTTTTATAAGCTATGGCACAGTTTCAGCCATCATACATATTAAAGCATATGCGACCCTAGTGAGGATAAAGCAGTGTATAAAGAATGGATGGATGGATGTCTGATATTAACATAAAAGTACATCAATTTGACCTGTACAAACTGTAATTTTTTTACCCTAAATAAATCAACACAATATGTACATCTAGCTGTGAACAATTTTATTCTTTCCAGAAATAAATTCAAAAATTTTAGTACTGATTTGCATTTTTCCATAAAATAACAATGCAAGAGTAGAGAAATGCATTATTTTTTCAAGAGAAACATTTTTTAAAAAACACTTTTTTTCTTCAGAATACTTTTTTTTAATGGTGATTCCATGTTATATGAACTGGATCAACAGTTTACAAATTTTTACTGTCATGGTTTGACAGTTTTCACGGTAAAATTTACAAATTTTTTTTTACAGTGTACAATGTAGACCGTTGATTTAAACACTTAGTTTGATATACAGAGTGCATCATTTTATTTAACAGCAGTATTAATTAAATTGTATACATTTAAAAAAGAGCACAATAAGACAAAATATAGTTAAAAGTAGCAAACAACAGTAATTATAAACAATAAAAGACATTGCTTAAATACTGCACTGTATTACAAACAATACAATAAATCGTAACAATTACAGATAATTAGATGAATAATTAGCTGTGGGTGTTATGCTGATGCACAACCATTAAAATATCCAAACATGTCGGGTTTATTTTTGAATACAGAGCCCACTGTTTTCTCACAACGGCTGATAGAAACAGATTAGAACACAGTTATCCTGCAAAACCTTATTGAGCACGTCAAGGCCTTGAATGTACAAGTAGCTCCCCCCAGTGACTAAATGTTCTCCCTTTCCTTCTATGCTGTTTTTTTTAACAAGTGTAGTCTTCCCTTTGACTAGAGCTGCAACAAAAGAAGTTGTTAAAACTAGTGAACTTTTATAATCAATTCATTTTTAAGTTCCCGAGCATCATCTCCAGCCACTAGGATTTGCTGCTTTCCTTTGTTCTAATATTATTGTAAAATTATTACCTTTAGTGTTTTCCTGTTTTGCGGAAAAAAAACCAGAACATTTTAAGACATCACATTCATTATTTTTAAAATTATTTTCTGATGTTTTAGAGGACAGTTTCCTTCCCGGGAAATAATTCATCAACAAGAAACTTAATTTATTTGGAACAAGTGAAAAGACAAACTCTCAGACTGTGTCTAAATGTGACAGTTATTAAAATGGATAAATGAAGGGCAAGCTTCAGTGCTTTAATTACTTTTTTCTATGCAGTCAAGGTTATTTTTAACTTATCATCTAAACACAGTCTAATGTGGGATGGAGCAGCCTATGGGTCATTCTAGAACTTGAAGACATTTTACGTCCCATCCATCAAATTTCTAATAATCCATGTACAAAATACTAAAACATGCAGTTGTTGTGTAACTGTACTTGTCCCGAAATCAAATCTAAAATAAAAACTAGGACAAAAGAATGTTTGAAAAATCTTTTTTAAAAGCCAAAAGAGTCTGGAGTCCCCCCTAAAATCCCATTTTCCTCTTGTCCCGCCACCCTGATGACCAAACTGAATCTCAAATAAAACAGTTTCAATGAAATTTAAATCTCCTATTTTTGGTGTTATGTTTTTTCACTGATGTCTTGTGTAACTGGAGGAAGATTTTTTTTAACAACATAATATTTAAAATAATAATTATTATGCATGGAAGTGTGTCCCCCAACAACCCTTTTTGGCTGGTAGAAGAAGAAAACAGTGAATGCAACGCTGGGATGAACATCATCAAACAGTTTTGCAAAAGAATGTTTGGAGCAAAGCTGTTTTTTCTTATTTTCACAACATCATCAGCCTTGACTGAACGTCTCACTCTATTATCAGGAAAAGACAAACCCTTCTTGCTTTTCCCCAACAGTAAGTTTGTCCTCTTGGTCAGCAGTAACAGCTAGCTAAATATGTAGCTTGTGCTCCTGAGAAAAAGCTAGCATTTTTGTGAATTAGCACCCCTGTTACTATAATTAGAGCAGAGTTAGCAAACAACAAATAAAACACGGAATAGGAATGGTACAATTGATGTGTCAGTTGAGCCAATCAAACCTTTGATAGTTTATTACCTTTCATTGATGAACATGAAGCAGAAAACTGTAAAAGAGGTTGATTTTTCAAAACATTTGAAGCCCAAATGTCCTCCAATTCTGTACTGACCCTTAAAATGAATTCAGATCATGTGAGAGAACGAGAGAGGACAACTGATCCCAGTGTTTAACATCGCGGTGCAGGCAGCCTTTTCTCTCTTTGCTGTACGTGGTCGGAGCTGAATGCATTAAGGGCTCATTAGCTGGACATGGAGTGGTAGACTAATCACACTCACCAGAGGCTGCTCTCGGCTGTAAACAAGCTAAGGGGCTGCTTTAATGGAAGCTTTTAAACATGATGGTGACTCGGTGCCTTTGAGTAAAGCCAACTGTTTACATTGAAACCGATTACATTCATCTCTTGTGCTCAGGTTGGGGCTCTCTACAGCCTCAGTGTGCTAATGTACACACAGTTAAATCACATTTGGCCTGTTCGGAGCTGAACAGCCGACCGCAGGGGAAGACGCACACAAAAGGTCATTATAACAAACCATTACGCCTGCTGCTGCTTCTCCAGCACTGTGGAGCAATGCTGGGAGAAGCACGAGCCGTGGCAGAAACGCATCGAAGGATTAAGTGTTCAAATATGTAGATTGCTCTTAATATAATAAAAGGCATTTAATTCCAGTAATTGATTAACTGTACTGCAACAATTTGAAAGTTTATAGTCATTAAAGACAGAAAAATATCACAGATAATGGGAAATTAATGCTAAGATAATAATAATTTGCTCGAGATTTGATTTTGCAATGAATATCTGGATCATAACAACCATTCAAAAATATGCCAAAACAATGACATTTATAAAGGATTTTAAAAGACCTATAGCAATCTATCAACGGATGCATTAAAGGCTAACAGTTTGATGCAGAACAGAGCATCTAAGCCTGAGGTTTTATACTTCACATCTAAGTCAGACGAACCCGCTGATGTTTACCACTGCAGTGGAAAAATACGATTCATCAGCGGAGAAATCCAAACACCAGCAAAGGTTTAGAGGCCTTCCCCTTGAGTTTGATCCTCTTTAAAAATGACAAAAGTAAAGCAGCGATGCAATTTGTGCAAAGGTGTCTGTCTATCCATCTATCGAAATAATGTATAAAGATAAATATTTCTCCCCAGAGTGTTTTCTGCAGTTGGCTTTGGCTGAGCTATACACATTTCCCACGTAGGCCACATTAATAAATGTGTGTGATTTGCTATTGTGCCAAAATGGCTCATACTGTTTGTTGCACCACACTTTCTTTATGTCAAATAAAGCAATGTCTTCTTTTAGATCAAGTAAAAAACTCTGCATGGTGGGTAAATGTAGCTGACTGGTTTCTTTGCATGTTGTTTGTTGGTTTGCTGTAGTTGCATTAGTGCCATTCTCATAACCCATTTAGGCCATAGCCATTTTAAACATACAACAGCTCCCAACAAAATTAAAACTATCGATGTGTGATGTACAAAATCTCACGAAACTCAATATTCTGCTAGGAAAGCTTTAGTCCTGCTATTCATATCAATGGTACACATTGCCTACCACCCCAAGGGAAACTGTGTCTCCCAGCAGGACAATGCAACCCAGCAGGTACAGTTTGTAGCAAAATGCTGCCATCCAGCGACCAGGATGTGGTACTACATACCAAATCAACATACTGAGGGCATAAGGGTAAATGAACAAGACTCCATTAAATGCTGATCGTTGCGAATTCGCATCATACCGCTTGCATTTACACTGGCTAGCTACCTGTTTTTTACTCTCGTCTATTAATCGTTGTGAAATGTTTACATGTTACTGCTATCTTCAGGGTTGCACTGGCAATGCTTCAGTTTATGTCCAGTTTGCTGTCAGAAAAGTTCATCCATTTTATTACGATGTTATTTCAACAACAAATATGACTTTCTATTAATTTGCTTTTTAGTCATTTTTTAATCTCTTTTTGGATGACTCTTCCTGAAAGCATTGTTCTAGCTTTTAATATTTGTCACTTCTATCGTGTTGCGGCAGTGTACAGTTATATTGCCAGACATATTAGTCAGTGTGTTACTCAACTACTCAGTGAGTAACATGATTCTGTCAATACATTTTAGTTTTCAGCAACATATGTAGATTTTCTTTAGTCCAAAACAATCC
This sequence comes from Acanthochromis polyacanthus, assembly GCF_021347895.1. Lineage (NCBI taxonomy): Eukaryota > Metazoa > Chordata > Actinopteri > Pomacentridae > Acanthochromis > Acanthochromis polyacanthus. The sequence goes on along the minus strand of NC_067128.1, from coordinate 19,503,086 downwards.
ACTGTCATGAGACTACTGTAACTGTAATTACTTACACTTAGAAAAAATATAAACGCAACACTTTTGATTTTGCTCCAATTTTTTATGAGATGAACTCAAAGATCTGAAATTTTTTCCACATACACAATATCACCATTTCTCTCAAATACCGTTCACAAATCTGTCTAAATCTGTGATAGTGAGCACTTCTCCTTCGCTGAGATAATCCATCCCACCCCACAGGTGTGTCATATCAAGATGCTGATTAGACACCATGATTAGTGCACAGGTGTGCCTTAGACTGCCCACAATAAAAGGCCACTCTGAAAAGTGCAGTTTTATCACACAACACAATGCCACAGATGTGGCAAGATTTGAGGGAGCGTGCAATTGGCATGCTGACAGCAGGAATGTCAACCAGAGCTGTTGCTCGTGTATTGAATGTTCGTTTCTCTACCATAAGCCGTCTCCAAAGGCGTTTCAGAGAATTTGGCAGTACATCCAACCAGCCTCACAGCCACAGACCACGTGTAACCACACCAGCCCAGGACCTCCACATCCAGCATGTTCACCACCAAGATGGCCTGAGACCAGCCACTCGGACAGCTGCTGAAACAATGGGTTTGCATAACCAAAGAATTTCTGCACAAACTGTCAGAAATCGTCTCAGGGAATCTCATCTGCATGCTCGTCGTCCTCATCGGGGTCTCGACCTGACTCCAGTTCGTCGTCGTAACTGACTTGAGTGGGCAAATGCTCACATTTGATGGCGTCTGGCACATTGGAGAGGTGTTCTCTTCATGGATGAATCCCGGTTTACACTGTTCAGGGCAGATGGCAGACAGTGTCTGTGGCGTCGTGTGGGTGAGCGGTTTTCTGATGTCAATGTTGTGGATGGAGTGGTCCATGGTGGCGGTGGGGTTATGGTATGGGCAGGTGTCTGTTACGGATGAAGAACACAGGTTCATTTTATTGATGGCATTTTGAATGTACAGAGATACCGTGACAAGATCCTGAGGCCCATTGTTGTGCCATACATGCAAGAACATCACCTCATGTTGCAGCAGGATAATGCACGGCCCCATTTTGCAAGGATCTCTACACAATTCTTGGAAGCTGAAAACGTCCCAGTTCTTGCATGGCCAGCATACTCACAGGACATGTCACCCATTGAGCATGTTTGGGATGCTCTGGATCGGCGTATACGACAGCGTGTACCAGTTCCCACCAATATCCAGCAACTTCACACAGCCATTGAAGAGGAGTGGACCCCCAATAATACAAAACTGCACTTTTCAGAGTGGCCTTTTATTGTGGGCAGTCTAAGGCACACCTGTGCACTAATCATGGTGTCTAATCAGCATCTTGATATGGCACACCTGTGAGGGGGGATGGATTATCTCAGCAAAGGAGAAGTGCTCACTATCACAGATTTAGACAGATTTGTGAACAATATTTGACAGAAATGGTGATATTGTGTATGTGGAAAAAGTTTTAGATCTTTGAATTCATCTCATAAAAAATGGGAGCAAAAACAAAAGTGTTGTGTTTATATTTTTGATGAGTGTATATCAGTCCTTTTCTACTATAACATTATTAGGCTGTCACATTAGCTTAGATCAGGGCTGGGCAAACTTTTTGGCTCAGGGGACACATTGACTTTTAAAATTTGACAGATGGGCCAGACCAGCATTAGATGGTTGGAGATTGTGCAAACCAATATGAATTACATGTTAAAGACAATACTGACAAAGTGAAGAATACTCACATTCAGTCTCAGTGGAAACACCCTTTTTTTGCCAGTACATCAAAGTCTGGTGTCATTTTGGTTGTGGCAATTCTCAGGATGGATCTGAGGTGTTCATCGGTTAACTGGGATCTGTGGTGTGCTTTGTTGATGTTCATCACGCTAAACGTCTGCTCACACACGTAGGTAGATCCGAACAACACCAGCATCCTCTGTGACATCCTCCCAATGTTTGGAAACTTGGCTTCACTTAGTGAAGCGTAAAAGTCATTCAGTTTAAGGGAGTTGAACTTCACCTTTAAGACCGAGTCACTTTGAAGATCGATCAGTTCCAACTGCAACTCTTGAGGTGCTGCTTCTGGGTCTTGTGACAAGGGACATGATACCAGCTGAAGTGTCTTGTCATTTTTTTCAAAATCAGAGAACCGACGGCAGAAATCTCCATGTAGGTCGTCTAGTGATTCTTTATATTTCATCACATGTCCACTGGCCTCTGTCAGTGTCACCAGTGGAGGGAAATGAGCGAAGGATTTTTTTGAGATCTGTCTTGAGAATAAAGTCAGTTTGGCTTTGAAGGCTGTCACATTTGTGTAGATTTCGTGCACAAATTGAGCTTTCCCTTGCAGCTTCACGTTCAGCTCATTCATGTCTGTCAGTATGTCCACAGCAAAAGCAAAATCACAGAAATAACATTGGGGTCTATGAGCAGTGAACAGGGGCTGTCTGCAAATAGCAAAACCGCTGCAACAGCAAAAAGAGACACTACACAAATATTCAATAACTTCACTCTTACACACTGTAGAGCTGCTAAAATCACTGGAGCCATGAATGGGCTCTTGCTGGTCATACTACAACTCTTGGTTTGAGACCTTTGAGAGTGGCCTTTTATTGTGGGCAGTCTAAGGCCCACCTGTGCACTAATCATGGTGTCTAATCAGCATCTTGATATGACACACCTGTGAGGTGGGATGGATTATCTCAGCAAAGGAGAAGTGCTCACTATCACAGATTTGTGAACAATATCTGAGAGAAATGGTGATATTGTGTACGTGGAAAAAGTTTTAGATCTTTGAGTTCATCTTATAAAAAATGGGAGCAAAAACAAAAGTGTTGCATTTATATTTTTGATGAGTGTAAAATATACCACATACATCAAGAAAAGTGCCATCAAAGCTTGTTTACTCAATCCTTAAACTTCACATTCAAGCACACACACTAAATATTGTACACAACATCATATGGCAATAAACAACCCAAATGTAATAAACCCGAGTCCCTAAAAACAGTGGGTGATCATTTTTATCCGTTAAAAAAATCTGTCACAACAAAACAAATCCAAAACAGTGGACAGTTTTTCTGGAATTATTTTTGAAACAGTTTTTGATCCTTACCCTAGACCAAAACCCTCATATATCTGATAAGACCCTAACTTCTGTACAGCCTCTTCAACTGTGGCTGTTGCACATCACACAATACCAAAGGGTATTTTTGTATTACTAATAACATAAAAATTCCTTAAAATTCAGATTTTTCATTTAGCAACAAAGCAAGAGTTGTAGTATGACCAGCAGGAGACAATTGATGACTCCAGAGACTTTGGTGACTGTACAGTGTGTAAGAGTGAAGTTATTGAATTTTAATACTCATAAAATAATAACATAAATTCCTTAAAATTTTTATTTCTAATTTAGCGCCAAAACAAGAGTTGTAGTATGACCAGCAGGAGACAATTGATGACTCCAGAGGCTTTGATGGCTGTATAGTGTGTAAGAGTGAAGTTATTGAATTTTATTACTAATAAAGTAATGATAATAAAAAATAAGAATTCCTTAAAAATCAGATTTTTGATTTAGCACCAAAGCAAGAGTTGTAGTATGACCAGCAAGAGCCCATTTATGGCTCCAGTAATTTTAGTGGCTCTACAGTGTATAAGAGTGAAGTTATTGAATATTTGTGTAGTGTCTCTTTTCGCTGTTGAAGCGGTTTTGCTAAATGCAGACGGTCCCTGTTCACTCGTCGCACCGCCGGCTGCTCATAGACGCCAATGTTATTTCTGCAGCTTGAAAGACAGCGACTTTTGATAAAAACTGGCCTTGTAGCAAATTGTCTACCTTACAACGATTTGAAAGAGGCATCGTTCATGTTTTGACAACATATATCTCATGAGTTATTGATGCCAGAAGTCCGAATCTGTGAACATCTTTCCAACTTTCCCTAACTCGCGCAGCTCAGGAAAATCATCGGTTTTCCTGTTTAACTCCAAAAATGAGCGAATCTCGCCTTTGAGCGATCCAAAATTAACCAGCGGACATGAGAGTGGCAAAGCAAGTCCTGGTATTTGGAATCAGTTTCTTCATTAAACTTAATGAACTGAAGATGCTGAAGCCCTTTCGCTCTATAAAGTTAACGAGTTTTACGACTGGCTTCACGACATGATCAAGATGCAAAACAGACTTACTGAACGCTTCCTGGTGGATTAAGAAGTGTAGGAAAATCCCATCCAGCTCAGGGTTTTCTTACTTCACCTTATCCTGTTTTCTTTTCAGCAGCCCGACGTTTTTTTCCTGTGAGTATAACTCTTGATTTCAACGTGAAATCCGAATAAAAAGTTCCAGTGTCAGAGCATTAGGAACATGTACTCCAACAGTGGCGCAGTGCATCATGGGGGATTAGCTCAAATGGTAGAGCGCTCGCTTAGCATGCGAGAGGTAGCGGGATCGATGCCCGCATCCTCCAAAATGTTTTTGTGTCTTTTTCTAGCTTAGCTTGACTTGACGTCCTTCTGTGAAGCTCGTGAAATTCTCCCAGGACCTTTTTTAACTACAAACTTTCACACACAACCATTTCTAGGAAAAAGCTTTTATGAAAAAGCTTTGGAGGATGCGGGCATCGATTCCGCTACCTCTCGCGCTATGCTGCACTCTGCTGTTAGAGCAAAGTAAGCCCGAAGTAAGCCCAAGCAGCCAATCAGCGCACAACCTCATGTTCCGTTGGGCCAATCACGTCCCGAGCCTGTGGGCTTACTTTTGACCGATGCAGTGCATAGATATACATAGAAAGCGTAAGCGAGAGGTAGTGGGATCGATGCCCGCATCCTCCAGAAGATATGTTCTTTTGACCAGGAAAACAACTTAGTGTTTCGTCCTTCTAAGAGACAACCCATTATTAAAATACTAGGAAATTTAGGTGAATTGTAATATTTACTACAGGATGCTACTCTGAGAATTACCTGACAATCAAGTCACAAAGGACTTCTCTCCTCTCTGCTTGTCTTTGTTCTGCAAGAACATAAACGATAATGAGACACAAGATGTTTTAAGGCGTGATGGTTACAGCAGTGTCAGTTACTTGTCTTACTTTAGGTGTGTTATTTACAGAAATACAGTTGCATATTAATTTACCAGCAGTGTCAGTCAACAATCTACTTGTTGCTTGTATAATAACACATAATGTATCTGTGTTTGTAATTCTAGATACCTGATGTTAAAGAACTCAGGTGTCAAAAGTGATGTTAGGTAATTTTTTAAAAAAGTACTTCTTGGACCCAGATCTGAAATATGTGTCTGTGCTGCCACCTACAGGCAAAAGAAATGAATGACTGCAGTTCAGTTTTCCTCCTGGTTGATACTGTAATTTTGGAAGCGTTTGACTGAAGTTGGTGAACAAAATGGGAGATATTGTTGTTTAATTATGATGAAGTTTTAATTATTGAGCTGACTGCACATAGCTTTGCGCATACTTTTGGAAAACTGATGATGTTAATTCCAACATATCATGTGATTCACTGTTTTCTTTATTATTCTGGTTAAGCTGACAGAGTTGGGTGCATGTTGTGGGACACACAGACCACACATAATAATCATTATTTAAAATATTATGTTGATTAAAAAAAACTTCCCACAATTACAAGAAGCATCAATTAAAGAAACACCAAAGAAATGAGATTTAAATTTCATTTTAACTGTTTTATTTGAGATTCAATTTGGTCATCAAGACGGTGGGAAAAGAGAAAAATGGCATTTTAGGGGGACGTCCAGACTTATTTAGCATTTTAAAAAATATATTATAGAGAAACAAGTATGCCACCTGAGTTGATGCCATGATAAACGTTTTTCCAAAGATATTCAGCTTACTGTCACAGGAGAGGAAAGATACCAGAAAGTTGCCTCATTTTTTTCGTTTAATTTCTTTCTTTTAATGAATTTTTTAAACAGTAGAAAACAGTAGTACTTTTAATGAGAAACGTTAAACGACACAGCCCCTCCAACAAAGTCGATGAGTAAATACTGGATACGTCACTTTCTGACGTCACGATATCCATAACGTGGGGGATTAGCTGAGATGGTAGAGCGCTCGCTTACATAGCATGATGCTGGATACAGTTAATGTCTAAGACACATTTAGCTGTTGAAAAAGAGAAAAAGTTTAAACTTACCGCTTGCTAAAAGATCGTCCTGAAAGCTCTGGATGACTGTTTATCATTTTCCTCCGAGAGTTTAAAAAGGATCCGGGAGATGGAACGTGATTGGTCAAAAGTAAGCCCACAGGCTCGTGACGTGATTGGCCCAACGGAAAATGAGGTCGTGCGCTGATTGGCTGGCTTGAGCTTACTTCGGGCTTACTTTGCTCTAACAGCAGAGCAAGCGAGAGAGGTAGTGGGATCGATGCCCGCATCCTCCAAAGCATTTTCACACACTATCTTTGAATCTATGAACTTGATGGCTATTAAACAAACAAACAAACAAACAAACAAAAAAGATCTAACAGCTCCTGCGCCACATCTACATTTTAGCTTAGACAGACAAGAATTTTTTTAAACAAACATAAGTATCAATCAAAGATGAGCAAAGCTATATGACTGCTTTAAATCAAAGACATTTTTATCACCTTTGTTTTTCTTAATTTTAAAACCTTCAATTCTGTTTTCGGTTTTATTACTTCACAAGCTTTTAATGTGTACCTACAATCAAAGTGCTTTGACAATCTGTTAATAAGTATGAGCAAGAAAAAGAGAAAATGTAAAATTCCTTTCTGGTTTCTTTCCTCTGTAAAAGTAAACTGAAGATCTTTCGGTTGTGGACAAGACATTTGTTATCTTGAGCTCTGGGAAACACTGACACTTTTCCCCATTTTCAAAAAACTTATCAAGTAATTGAGACAATTTAAATAACTGGCACACATCTGCAGGTCTACACTGACGCTAATGTCACTGACTGGTGATTACATTGGTACTGCAGATTCAGAATAAGACATCTGAATCTGCTAAATAATAACTAAATGATAGACTGACACTGTTTTTAATGCATGAGCAGAATATTTCACAGTGCAAGCATCAGTTACTAACAACAGATAGTGTGTGCAATTCAGACAATGAATTCTACTCAATAAGATCTGACATGCAGAGAAATGAACACATGAAGAAGGGAGCAGGAGAGTTTGCATTCAAGTTTAAATGAGTAATTACATCAAACACACTCATACAAACTCCAGTTATAGCAACATCTGTCAATATGGCAGTGAAAACCCCCATCAAACAATGTTCTGCTGAATGTCTCTTCCCTAAAATGATCCTCATGGTTCCTGTTGTCCTGTGTCTTCATTCAGTGTCCTCCTGCGATGAAGAGGTCAGCCAGCTCGGTTTGGTCTGAAAGCAGTTTCTGTTCCACAAGTCCCAGGGCCGTTTCTCGCTGGTTCGCTTTCTGCTCTGAGTGTCCAAAAGCAAAATGTATCTTTGTTTGTTCTTTTTTCAGTGTCAGCGCAGAGTTGCAGCAAGCAAAAGCAGCAAGGGAGCGTCCTCACAGCAGATCGCCCGTCTGCTCGCCTCTTACATGAAGTCATCTGAATCGTAGCCATCCTGCAGACAGCAAAGGACAAGTTAGAAGCATGACCAGGGTCGTAAAACGGCCTCTCTTCTGAGTCATTAATGTTGTTCTGTAGCAACGATATGAACAACACTTAATATACAACTCTGAATGCCTTTAACTCTGACTAAACACTATAATCTCTCTTGGATGGTTCATGTTCTCACCTCATTAGTTTTCATGTTTTCACTCTTCATCAGTGAAGAATAGTTCCTGAGGAGACAAAAACAGATTTATTACAGTGTTGAAGTGGCACAGTTTTAAGCCGTTGCCTTTAGTGCTTCAAAAAGACTCTAGATAGTCAGTGTCGCAATGCTACCGATCGCTAATCTGACAGAAAGAGAAGACAAACTCAGCATGGACCCAAAATCTAAAATATTGTCAACCAGGATTCACTAACAGTGAGACAGCACCAAAACTGGGAGTAACATAATTCCCAGAGCTTGTGTAGAGTAATAGAAACTGAATTATTCCAAATACATTTATTCAAAGATGAATTGCGTATTGAAATCCTGCACTGCCTGTAGACACCACGGTCCTATTATCATGCTTGAACTTGTCTTATGGCACTTATCCAGGTTGTTTTCTCTGGACTAGATCCTTGCTTGTGTTGCATCTACTCTCAGATGTACGTCGCTTTGGAGAAAAGCGTCTGCTAAATGAAACTGTAGAATTGTAGAAATAACAAAACTCCTCTTCAGCAAACTGGGTAAAAATTGAAGTATTTCTCATTTAACATGTTGAAATCAAGAATCCTGAGAATAACTCATTTAACAGAACAAATATTTTCACACAAAGAAAGTCTGACTATGTCAAACTACCTTCATAGTTCAGTCCTCCGATCTGCTAAATTCCGCAAACATTAGAAACGTTGCACTGTTTAAAACAGAAGCATCCTGTCAAATTTAAAATATCCTCATAATTGACTGATTATAGGTTCGTACAGGATGAAGTCTGGGTCCAGACTCAGACCACGGTCCACTGGGGTCGCGTATGAAGTGGATTAAACGAAGCCTCCATTCAGAGAACTTTGCCTTGAAGAATTTTAACAATCAAATCACTGGAAGAACTCGAGGAATCGTATCTGGAACCTTCTGATGCAAGACTCCATGTGTCCATAGATAACAGTAATCCCAACAGTGAAACTACAACTCTGGAGATCTCATCTTCCCATAATTAACAGGAAGAAGAGACCGAGACTGGCCAGACTAAATGGTCCACTTCCCATACAGTCAATAGAAACTTTTTTAAACAATTAATAAGTCATTTTATGTTCTAGATATGTTGTTTGCTACAACCTCTGCAGCATGAAGACAAAGATAAGCCAGCATGGTTGAATATGAAGATGATTCGGTCAGCTGGCATGTGGAGATTTCGACTGCACTTAACAAAATAGTCTTTCCAGTCAACCAACTTCTTTGTTTTAAAATGAGCTTTCTCATTTATCTTTCCATTAGTTAGGTTGAGGCGATGATCAGTCCAGCTGCCCAGCAGTATGTGGTTGTTTCTTTTCGCTTAAGAAGTAACGGCGAGATGTTCAGAAGATTCTAGTGAATGGAGAGAGTGCAGCAAATACAGGCTGAATCTCCTGAAAATGTGAAGACTCTCGGACATATACTTCCAGAGATCTGAAGGTGACATCTTGTTCAATTTCCAACTCATGAGAGACTTACTGAAAATTTCTATGAGGTAAAAAATGATAAAAATGTTAGAATTTCAGCTAGAAAAAAAATTGCAGATGTCAAGTTCAGATGCCAAAGATAATTCCTACAAAGTTTCAACAGATTATGAGAGAGTCAAGCAACCACCTTTGCTGAGTTGACATAGAATGAATCTTTTACACAACTCAAATATTGTCTTTTTTCACTGCAACCCAAATTTACTCCCAACTTTGTCCCGGATTTCCAGTCTACCTGAGCTCCTCCATGTCTTTTTTCCTCTTCTGCTCTTCCTTCTCTCTCCTCTTCTGTTCCTGGAGTTGAGCTTTCTTCTCATTCCTCTCCTCCTGGTCTCTTGATTCCTTCTCTGCAGCCAGGTCAGGAAATCTTTCATCTTTCGTTTTCTCCAGACGGTTTACTATCTCGTTGATTTTCTTCTCCACCGCCACAATCTTCACCTGCAAGAAGCAGAGAGGAAAAAAAACCAAAACGTGAAGCTGACTGAAAAATCCATCGTTAATAAATTCTTTAATAAAAATGAAATTTTAACTTTGTGTTACATCCTTGTGGGTTTGTTTTCAGTGTCTCATCAGTCGTTTTCTGACCTCTTTCTGGCGATGGAAGCCGATCTGTCCGACGTCCATGTCTCCCGTTTTCTTCAGATTGGCCCACGGAGTGTAAACCACATTGATGTTGTTCATCTTACAGCCTGACAACATTCAGCACAATAAACCTCAGAATGCTGAACACGCTTTACATACATTATGTCACAAAAAAAAGAGAAAGACGCTTGCACAGGATGACTTCTCAGGTCAACAATGAAGTTTCAAAGTGAACTGGTTTTTTTTGTTTTTTTCTACCTTGGATGCTGTTGTTTTTCACCAGCTGTGCACAGTCTATCAGCACCTCTGGAGGTATATCATCTATGGTTCGACCCTAGAAAAGAAAGAAAGAACCAGAACAATCACAGTGTGTATTGCTGGATACCACATAATATTCACATCAAAATTACTTTCAAACAGATGAATCCCACAGTCTCATTGTGATGCTTTAATAACCCTGAAAATGACAGCTGCTGATTGCATTCCTTAATAAAATTCTGCTGATTATTTTCTTTAAAAATCAAAGAACCAGATATGTCAGTGTACTGTCACATGAGACGAAGAATAGCAGCAAAACATCAACATCTTGAAATTGAAAGCAGGTGTTTAAAAGTGTATTTTAATGCATGTTGCATTGACTCATTACCTTTGGCAATCGCAGATAAACATGAGCAGAGGACAGTTTGTCCACATGAAACCTGGATAAGAGGAAAAAGTTTTCAAATTCAAAGATGAGATAGATAAATTTAACTGAAAAAAAAAAACAGAACATGAGAAGTCGGATCCTGGGGTTCAAGTGGAAAATTAAAATGGAAAATCAAGGGAAAAATTAGTCCATATGCACTGTTTTTCTTCTCTTTTTTGCAGATAACTTGCAAATAGAACATGTGTGTCACTAACTTTCTTCTCCAATGAAATAAACATCACTGGAATCATGAGCCACACACCGTACTGTGTATTTAATCCTTTTAAATTGGGACTAAATAATCAAAATTGTATTGAAATTGCAAAAATAACCAAGTGCAAAAGCAGGAAGGTAAAAGACCTTTTTTGACCTATTTCACAAAGCTACAGAAATATCTTCAAGCAAATTAAATAAAGACAAAGAACCTCACCAGATGTCTTCAGGCCATCCATACTTGATAAGATCCTCGTCTGTTGACAAAAATAGCTTCGCGTTAGAGCTGGTCTGGTATCATTTACGGTTCATAATAAACGTTGATTGAACAGATAAACATCCAGAGAGACAAAACAAACACAACCGTGTTATAAAGGGCGTGTGGTTGATCAACCGACAGCAATCTTACTTTCATACTTGTCTTTTCCCATATAGATTGTGAAGGGAGGGTCCACTACTGAAAAAGACATAAGACACGGACAATTACTGAGCGAAACAGCAACCTCAATTGGGACACAACACATAAAAGACACGGACGGAGACTTAATAAAAAAACTGCTTTAACGAGCACTAAGCTAACCAGGCTACTAGCTGCTAGCTACTAGCCTGCTGCTAGCCCTGTGGATCTACTCACCGGCACTTGTGAAGTAAAACACCATTTTACGTGAATTAAAACTCGTCACCAAATGACGAACACTAAGTATATGGAGTCTGAAAGCTAAAACGCAGATAATAAATATAATGAAGTATCATGAGCTGAGTGCTGACTGCTCGCTGCTGCTGTCACTGCTCGCATGTACAAGTTGATCGGGAAGTTGTTAGTTAGCTGAGTGAAGCTACTGACTGTTAGCAACCACTGCAGTTACTAAGTAAGAGCTTCCGGTTCCACAAACCGGGGCCTATATGAATTTAACCCCTCACGTTATTTCAATATTTTTACATGCTGTATATTGATGCAGTTTTATGGCTGTCAGTGAATTTGGTTGTTTTTGTTGACAAGAAGAATTATCCACATTAGGGATTATTAAATCCCAATCTCGGTATTTCCAAAATAAACTATGTGCTGCATTCAGGTTGAGGTATTCCTAAGAGTTTCAGTAAAAGCAATTGGACTTCTCTTTTTGGCCTTTGAAGATGTTACACCTTCAACTAGGAGGCTTCTTCCAGTTCTAACTGAATGATGGGGAGTTTCAGACGGATGTTTTCACACCACACTCACAGAGAGGACAGGAGGTCTGAGAGAGGAACAAAGGAGGCAGTCCATGTTAAACTGGAACAGCCATCACTAAACAGAGGTGGGGGTAAATGATAGCAGTTATCTTGTAAATCTGACACAGTTTTGAGATATCTCCCCAACAAGTTTGACCACCATTAGCACTTTGAGTCATTTCTGATCAAGCAGTTTCATAGCCATTCACACCTTGAGGCATGTGAATCTTTGGTTGTCAATGGCATGTCATGAGCCATGTGAGTTGATGAGTATGTTACTTGTTAGGATTGAAAATAAATGAAAATATAACATGCTTGATCAATACCATTCATGTAGTAATGATCAAAAACGTAATCAGAACTCAAGAAGCCTCCTGGATGAAGGTGCAACATATTCAAAAGCCTAAAAAAAGAAGTCAGTTTTCTTTAACTGAAACTCTTAGGACTGCCACAACTCGAATGACTGTAAATCAGCACAGATTTTATTTGGAAAATACCTAGTTTGGGATTTTATAGTGCCTAATGTGGAAAGTCATCTTCACAACACCAGTCACAACCAAAAATTCTTTCGAAACCTGATCTTACAAGCAGCTGTCCTGTTTAATCCTAGCTTAACATTTTATAGTATATTATTTAGCTTTATAAATTGATTCTACAAGTGTTATCTTGTCTTGCTTTTTGCATATATTTGTTGTTTCCTGTCTCATAACCTGTGCTGCACTTTGCACAACTCAGTTTTTTTTAAAAAAGCATGCTGTTTTAATAATTACATTTGAAACTTGATGTGCTTTTTGTATTTAGTGTGAAAAATGCTTAGTTTGTAGAGTTTGTAAAAATGTGTGTAGGTAAATATCTATAGCATACAGAGCCATCAATGTTTCCTCCAGTATTGGTAACACCTTGGGACACATTGACATGTCTAAGAATCTATAAGTGACTCTGCTATGACCAACGATAATGTTACAAAAATGCAAGGAATTCAGCTTTGGTTGACACAGAGCAAAGAGAGACATGTGTAGAGATTGTTTCAAAAATGTAAACAATAACCTAGTTTGTAGTGTCAGCCCTTTTTCCAGTGTTGGTCACACTTGGGGTGACTTGGAAAAATGTAGAACATATTGATTCTATTTGGTTTTTTTTTTTTTCAATTTTTATACAAATAATCAATCAAAGAATGTCTTCGATGATTTTTTTTAGCATTGTTTCTTTGTCATGCTGTACACAATACATTTTTGAGTACTGTGTGCCTGTAATCATGGTGGTGTTTTCACAGAGGCGCAGAGCTTTATATAAATGTGACAGAAGCCAAAAATGACCAGAAACTGATTTAAGTTGAAAAAAAATGCTTTACTGAAGACAGTCTATGGAAGACATTAGTTTTATTTTGAAGAGTAGTATCAGAATTTCCTCCAGGATTTTACTTTTGTAACTCGGTGAAGGCGATGAACTGTTTCCAGTCACGTGCTGCAGTTTTTTTTTTTCATTTTAAGAGCTGCGCGCGCTGTTCGAAAACACACACAGAAGAACCGCGCGCAGAAGCAGCAGTAGAAGCGCGACCGCCTCAAACTTTACAGCAGTATTTCTGGTTTTACGAAGCTCGACAGAAACCTGCTCGGTAAGAGAAATAAAGCGCCGGTTATTGTTGGGGTTTTGGTGTTTAACGCTGTGCTTGTCTCTCTACTAAATGCCGTTTTTACTTGTACTGTAATATCGATACGTGTCTGTCCGTCACAACAGCCTTAAGTTTAACACTATATATATTTACCTTTTATTTAAACACGCAGATTATCGGTCCTGCTTAAATGAAGACTACTTTTAATCGATACTGACACGCTTCCTAGTTTATATCGGAGCCAGAAGTCGTCCTTGTATAAGCTACTCATCCCGCCAATTATTCATTTACCTCCACTTTAACATGCATCGCTAAGCTAACCTAAGCTAACATTCGCCGTGAGATAGCTGTAGTTGTTTCAGGCGTAGCGTTTCATCAAGCACCCTTATCAATAATCTTATCAGATACAAAGCGCGTAGATATAAAGCTCTGCTGGGTGTAGTTTACTGCTTTGGTCCTTGTACGCTCCCTAAACTGTGCCACTGACAGTCATACAAAACTCTCTCAGAGAATCTGCTAATTTAGCATCAAACACAATAGATGTGTTTAAGATGCATTGTTGTCTGTCACTCTTTACGACCTGCAGTAGGAAGTTTGCGTTCAAACCCTGTTTTTTTTTCTTTTTTTTTAAAGAATTCCTTGAGATAACAACAATGATGTTGTGGATTAACAGATTATCTTGAAATGCTTCCTCTATATTTGACTATTGTTATTTTGTGTTACCAAACAGTGTATTATATTATATATGTAAGAATCAACTGAAATGGTATAACAGTAGATTGGGAATGTGTAAATATCAGACAGTAAACACTTGACACTCTTTTCTGTAGCTCTGAGCCACATCTGAATGTATACCGGCTAGCTTTATTTCAAAGCCGTGATGCTTATAGTTATTGTGTTAACCCAGAAGACCTGATAATTGTAATCTGTATGTAGGTGAAGCTGAAAATGATGCCCACTACTACCAGGAAGAGAAAGCTCCCCTCTCTGGACTCTGACAGGTAGGCTGTGATCACACTGGGATCAAATATTTCTTTAGTTGTGGACTGCCTAATTTACTTTCAAATGTACTCTGTCATGCATTGGTGTGCTGAAATGTAATAAAAAATGTTATGCTCCAACTTTCAATACTCGGTACACAGAAATGTGTCCAGAGGAGATGTGATGGAAAATGATTAAATACTGAAAGCTGGTATTAATAATAAAAAAAAAAATCTTGATTAGATGGCAACTGATTGAAGACAAAATTGTGTCACTCTCAACATTATGTCTCTACCTGTTAGTTTGCTTTTTAAAACGCAATATCATTGGTACTAGGTCAAAACAATCACACTAGTATGGTACATTTAAATTTTTATTACTCAATACTCAGCCTAATATTAAACAGTTACACTTCCCTAACTGATATATTGTCTGTCCTCATATTCAGTTTTTCATTTGCAACTTATATGTTTTCATTTGGAAACCTGAAGACAGCTGTGTTAAATCTGTGGTATTGCAGTTATTTCTCACCTGACCTTTTTCTTCTCAAACTCCAGCCACCCGGCCAAGAAGGGGGTAAGAGAGGAGATGTCTCCTGTGAAGAGGAGATCCCCAAGAAACCCTCCAACAAGAAAGAAGCCAGTCGGTAGTCTGGACAAGGAGAATTGCCCCTCGCCACAGAAATCCCCACGCAGACCTGCAGGTAGGATTGATTACCTCTGCTAAGGAGGTTATGTGACACCCGGCGTTTGTGTGTCCGTCTGTCTGTCTGTCTGTTAGCAAGATAACTCAAAAACGCCTGGGCAGATTCAGATGAAATTTTCAGGGAATGTAGACTATGGTAAGAGGAAGAGCTGATTTAATTTTGGTGGCAATCCGGAAAGGATCCTGGATTCTGGATCACTTAGAATTTTTTTAGTATGTGGTCCAAAATGTGACAAAAACATCATTGGTTAGTATGTCGTCCAACAAATTGGAGCAAGGTATCCAGATAGCTCAACTGGTTAAGAAGGTGATTTGTAAACAGAACTGTGTCAGAGATGCAGGTTCACTTCCAGCTCATGATCCTTTACTGCATGGGTTTCCTGTTTTCCTCTCTCCCTGTGGATTAATTAAGAATGGAATAAAATTGTTCATGAAAATGTTTCCATGAAAATACAATACTTCAATTTCTAAATCGTACATAAATGTATGTGAATACAATGTTCCATGGGAATGTCAATATCCTTGGCAGAGGTCTGCGCTCTCTGAGTGCTTTTCTAGTTTTTGAAGCGTCTCACAGATGTTTTTGTTGGACATATTAGCAATATTGTTAGCAACCTTTTTATCTGGTCCTAGTGTTTAAAAAGCATCATTTTACTTTCATGTCATGTACATTTCACAGTCCTTATTTGTGTATCTTGTTCTTTTTAAGGCTCTCCAGCCCAATCGCCCCGCAAATCTCCATTCAAACCTTCCTTGGTTACAAGCTCCTTCTATGGCAAGCAGAAGCCTATGTATCTCACTCCGCTTGAAAGGAAGGCAATAAAAGAATCTCTGCCATTGCGTCTTCCTGCTCCTCCCTCTCCTCCTACTCCTTTGGCCCAAAAGCCAGAGAAGAAGACTAAGAGGAACATTAAAGGAGGCAACAAGCCAAGGAAGGCAACTACAGGATCTAGTAATGGGGGGAAGACAGCTGTCAAATACACAACCTCTACGAAGGCAATCAGGCTGTCCAAAGTCAACAGCAGGTTTGTTTTTACTCACACCACAATCCAATCATGACTGTTATGTTGGTGCTTCAGCAACTTTATGGCAACACGCTTTAGTGCCTTGGACCTCTAAGGTTTTCCGATGTTTCATTATATGGGTTGTTGTACTTATGCTTACCTTTAATTTGTCTTTCCTAAAAACTGCTTTATTTAATTCAACAGTAAAGCTGCTAAACCGACAGCCACTACCGCCACGGCACCTGTCAGCAACAAACCTGTAGAGTCTAAGAAAGCAATCACCATCACTTTCAGCAGCCTGAAGCCCAAGCCCAAGATCTTTGTTGGAGCTGCTTTCTTCGGTACAGAAAAGAAACCTCGGTCCATGTACAAGAAATCTGCACCAAAATCTTCCACCAGGCCAGCTTCAGTTCCAGGGAAAAGCAAAAAGGTACTGCCACAGACAAAGAGCGAGAAACCAAAGCAGCAGGTTGCTTCAGTGATGACCCAACAGCAGAAAGAACCAGAAAAGGTGAGTTCAGTTTTTTGTTGTTTATTTACAGGCCAGATGATAAGTTGTCACCAGCATATTTTAAAATGTTATGCCATCTCTTAACGTCAGTTTTATTTGATGCCACAAAGTGAATTCTGTATCCTACGTAAAGCTGGTTTACATTGTTCTTACTGTGCATTTTGAATGTTGACAGAAAACAGTTTTTGGTTCTTCTTGGGCAGCACAGTGAGATATGTTCTATTAAAAGCTTTATTAGATTAGTGGGTTTGGAGCATGGGAAGGTTTCCTACATTACGGCACTGAATCACCTCTGGGCCTCTTTATTCTTTGACCAACAGTCTAGTTTCATGCTGTGAACTGGAACTAAAAGCTTAATAGTTGTAGAGTTAAGAGTGAGATGGAGCACAGGGAGCAGTATTAATTCATTTACTTGCCCAAAGAGCAGAATTAGTTCAAATATAGGGCAATTTTAAACTATTTTGAAGAAAAAAATGGGATGCATTTTTAAAATTTCTCAATATATCTTAAGAAATACCTGAATAACAAGCAGACAAAAAAGGTGCAAACATGGCTACACTCATCTTTGATGGGGTTAAACAGAAGACCTTTCAAAGTCAAACTTACATTAAAAGAAAGAATGAGCAAAATGTAGAATCTCTGCAGATGTTTAAGAAAGAATGGCTTCTTCCAAATTTATCCTGTCTAACAGGTCCACAAAAATCTTCACATCTGCTCAAAGATGAAGTGTTTTTTCCTAAATTCAGAGTTTTTAATAAGACAGTAGTGCAGTACACAATCAAATGTGGTCAGACAAATGATTTCCAGAACATGGTGCTGTATGTTTTAGAACTGCAACTATTACAGTAACTGTTAACCTTTTTTGATGAGGGATTAATCACTAGAAGTAATTTCTTAAAGGAAAACAAGAGGCAAAATTCCCGCCTTCTTAAATGTAAATCTTTTCAGATTTGTTTACTCATCTGACAATAGACTTACTCTTGTTGGGTTCGAGACAAAACAAGACATTTTAGGATGTCATCTTGGGCTTTTGGAGACACATTTTTTGACCACAGCTCTTATGCTAATATGTGGTGTGTTATGCTTGTTATAATCATAAGCCATTTTCTTCTCTATGCTGTTTATGTTACATTATAGAGGACATATTCTAAGGATCTAGACATAATTTCTGACTCACTGACAATCAGTGTGTAACATGGAGAATATCCAACTTTAGTGCTTCACTTAATAAGCAAAATGGGGAAGTTGCTGTTTGGGGTCCGGGGTAACTGTTAAAAATGTGAAGAGTAAAATTCTAAAATGATGTCAGACATGTATATTAGATCCTTCTTCTTACACCATCAGTGCCTTTGTTCTTTCCCGTGTTGTAAAGGATCCTCAGGGACATAAAGTTGATTCTTTGATTTATTTATTTTTTTTCAGGTCATGAGTCATCACTGAGCTTTAGAGATGACGCTTAAATGTTGCTTCTTTGTCACTGGTACACCTCAAGCCTGTAATTTAAAGGCCGCTGTGAGGCTCCACAAGTCAAAGTAGCAAAACTGCAAATTAATTAGTAGCCTGATTTTCATTTATTTCTTTTCATCCCAGAGCAAATACTGTTCTGTTGATTGTCTGGTTGCTTCTTGCAGACTGCTGTCCGTCCAGTCCATATGGAGGAGAACCAACTGGACAAGAAACCGAGAACAAAGTGTGATCCAACAGACTGGATGGACTCAGACGATGAGCCATTACAGAGGTACATTACTGATGCGTGGGAATTTCACTGTCCTTGGTTTTGTTTTAAATTTTTAGGTTTTCTTGCAAATCGAAAGAAATTGTCTGAAGCTTAATCGACATCAGGAAGCAGCATAGCATTTAATTTGAGATGTTTTTAGAAATCTGTGACTCTTTGGCAATAAAATGTTCTGTACAAGAATCTTCTATTTTTAGTTTCTCTTTTTCACTGCACTTTGGTTGAGGAGAAAATCTGTCACTCCAGGTAACCAGTGATCTTCACTTTCTTCCCTCAGGTCTCCGAAAATGTTGAGAGAGAAATATTTAGTAAGCCAGGAGGTTAAAATTGTGTTGTCAAGGACCTCAACCTCAAGTTCTGCATCTACAGCCTCATCCTTCAACACCCAGGTACACACAACACATGTTGATATGTTTGTTGAATAGAACTTTTGCCCTTTAATTTCTAAAGTTTGACAGAATCTAAGCAGGGATGTGGGCCAATTGTCACAATGGTTTGTGAGCAGCATGGTACCCTCATTACCACACATACATGAGGATCTGCTAGGGTCAGAGTGAGGTTCATCACCTATCAAAGAGTCCACACACACCATAAAGTGGATGTCAGTGGCTTCAACAACATCATATCTATAGTGTCAGTAGTTATCTGTGTGTATCCACAAGACAGTGTAGTCCTGGTTTAAACTAGATATGTATTTTTAATACTGAACTCTTTTCTTTCCCAGGATGATTCTGAGCCTGTCTTTGACCTGAGTGACATAAACCCGAGCAGTGCTGCCTCCAGCCCGCCCAAAGGTGTGTATACATGCTGTTTTAGTCCCAGTGCTCCAACTAAATACTGACTGGCACAAACCAAGTCCTGTAGACCTCAACTGCAGTGTTGTTGCTCTATCTGAATGTTTCCAAAGTCACTGTTATTACATGACTGTTTTAATTTCCTTCAGAGCCTGCAGCGGTCTACCCCATATTTGGTTCTGCCTCCAAAAGGTGAGACACTTTGTTTATAAGCTGTATTTATGCTGTATAGGTTAACAAGGCACAGAGGGAAATTTCTGCACGATGAGAACCAAAGAGCATGTCTAGCATGAAGTAAAAGATTTTAGATTCAGAATATGGTGGATAAGTTGCATCTTTTTTGATAGAGAAATGCTAGGACAATGGAAAGGAAAAGAATGAAATGGGACAGTCACTTATACGACTAGGCTGAAGATGCTTAATCCTGTCCTTATTAGTTTGAAGAAGTAATTTTACCATTTATAAATAAAGTGCAGTGTGTACCACCTTGCAGTTTAGAGCCACTTTACATGCTATGCTGTTGTTGTCTCACTTTTGTGTTTAATTTTGTTTACCTGTTTTGCATCAGCTGAAACACTGCATTGTTCTTTATGTGCAAAGGTTGAAGAAAGCAGCTCTGCGTTCTCCGGTGTCCTGCAGCACCCCCTCTGGCTCAGTAATGTCAGTTCAGCCTCCGTCTGCAGCAGCTAAAGAGCGAAGTGTTCGCAGGAGGAAAGAGAAGCAGGATGACGACCAGCTCATCATTGTAAGACAATGATTAACATTGTTTGGTTGTCATGTTTTGGTTCGACACTGTATGTCAGAAATAGGTTAGAGCGAGAGAAAGTGGAGTTTAATGTTGAACATACGCGTGTATTTTTTTTTTCTATCAGGATGCAGGTCAGAAACAATTTGGAGCAACAACCTGCAGCTCATGTGGGATGGTATACAGTGCAGATAATCCAGAGGACAATTTCCAACACACCCAGTTCCACCAGCGCTTCCTTGACTCCATCAAATTTGTGGTAAAACTTGTCCTCCTACTTTCAGTCTCTCTGAACTCTTGAGTACAGAGACGTCTTAAAGGTTATGCCTATTTAAAACTGCTGCCAAGTTACTGGGACCAGGAAAGCAAACTGCTCCAAGCCCTGAATACAGAGCACTGTCACTTCAAGAATGACCTCATAACTTGTGCAATTTGTTGGTTCCAGCCAGTGATAATTTGATAATGATGACCAAGGCTCATAAATGCAGCATTCTCCCTCTGTTGTGTTTTCAGGGCTGGAAGAAGGAGCGGGTGGTGGCCGAGTTCTGGGATGGAAAAATTCTTCTGGTTATGCCAGATGATCCCAAATATGCTATAAAAAAGGTTTGATCCTGCACACTGGACACACATAAGTTTCTTTCTAGACATGTGTGGTTTGAAATCGGTTGTCAGAAATGAGACTAAAGTGTACAGACCTGTCCTTTAATGCTGATTTTAATGCCCTTTTGCTGTTTGTTTGACTTCAGGCTGAGGACGTGCGCCGTGTAGCGGACAGTGAGTTGGGTTTCCAGCAAGTGACTCTGAGCAGACCAACGCAGGCTAAAACCTACCTGTTCATCAACACAGAGCGGATGGTGGTGGGATGTCTCGTTGCTGAACACATACGACAGGTAGGACTGCGTGTGTAAACGGATGTGCGTGCATTCTTTTAGTCGTTTCTTTGAGAGTACTTATTGATCGAATAAATTGCTGTAACTGTAGCAGAGTTGGCCTTATGAATTAAAGACAGACATAAAGAGCTTATTGACGTGTCCCTTTCTCAAAGCAGAAATTTTGACTCTGTTGTGTTCAAGTGACATGAACCAGGAGCTGAAACAGCTACATGAATTTGTGCCATCATTCTTTTTTTTTTTTTTTACCTGCACTTTTTCTTGCAAACTGTAAACTTTTTGATAGAAGAGAAGATTTTGAACCTCGACATTACATCTCACAGATAAATGCAGGGTTTGCAACAGAGATTAAAACCTGCTCATAGAGTTAATTGGAGTGAAAATTATAAACTAATTAGAGTGAAAGATAAACTAAGGTAGTTTTTTTTTCTTTTGTTCTCACTTCACTGATGTAGCCTCACACTCCAGTCTGAACCACAAACGCTCCCAAGGATTCTACAGTTGGGTTTTTCTACCGTTTATCAGATGCAGGGCCTAAACTTAAGCAAAAACTGTCCTAAGAGTTCTCGGATAAGAGGACAAAAGATACTATACTGGTCTGACTTTAAGTGGAAATATTCTTTTTAAGTGGGCAGATTACAAGTGTCCTTCAAAGAGATGTTTGCAGTATGGTTTGTGTACAGCTGTAGTGTTGGTAGAGCAGTGAGTGAAGTCCATCTTGTCTTTCAGAGTTAATTAACCCTTCATGTTATGTTAGATCAGTCATATCTGCAGACATTTCTGAAGGCTCCTGTAAAATCTTTTGCTGCCATGACAGACATGATTTCACAATTAATGAAAATGAGTTCATAGCATCTTTTCTGAGGAGAAAACTAAAAGAAATTAAACTGCCAAGAAGTACAGCTGTCGGTACAAAAACAGCTTGGAGGAATCTACTCACTACAGTAACTCAGTCAGTTATATCCACTGTGAAAGTGACTTAAAAACATCGAATTATAAAGTTTAGTAAGCTGCCAAATGCCATTGTTCTGTCAAATGGCATTAGGACAATGAAAGTTTTTGGTCAAATAACGGCACATTTTCTTGGGAGAAAACCACCAAACTCTCCATGCACGCTCTACAGTGCCAGATCCCTTCAGAAACTGAGGGAAAACCTCAACAGTGTCCCTGCTTGTTTATTTTATGTCCTGTATTTAATTTAATCTGAATCAGTAATATTTCATCCTATAAATTATCAGCTCATGTCAGTTAAGGCTTGCAGGCATGCTGACGTGTATAAATACCCTCCAGGCTTACAGAGTCCTCGAGCAGCCGGATCAACACAAGGATATGACAAAGGACGACTTCATGGAGCGACACAGAGCCTGGTGCTGCTCCACCATCCCAGAAAAAGCTCTGTGTGGGATTAGTCGTATCTGGGTCTTCAGCCTGGCAAGACGGCAGGGCATCGCCACCCGCATGCTGGACACTGTCAGGTACAGTGTCACACTCACACATGTAGCTTCGCCATATAAAATTTCCTGATGAGAAATGATTGTCATAGATCAGCTGTTTCATGTTAATATGGTTTTGTTGAAATATCTAAACCAGTAATAGCAGAGTTATGTAAAACTTTCTCATCTTTCTCAACTGCCTTGTTTCCGTGGTCAGAAAATCAGTTTTTCCAGTTAAGCTACCACTTTAATTGGATGTAAATTTGAAGTATAACCACTTCAAATATCGCTATTCTCAAAACACAGGAAAAACATGAACTTAAGGTTAAAAGTAGAACTAGATCCGTGTGTAAGTGGTGAGTGATCTTTAATGGACAATTTGTTAAGATTCAAGTCTTGATTCCTTCTTCCAAATAATTTGACTCACCTCAGAGTTTATTGTGAGCACTAAATTTTGTCTAATTCGGACAAATTTTTAGCATTGCCATGTTTCAATTCCAGACGGGTCCATAAATATTTGTAAATTGTCACATTTTTCAGTATTTTGGCTCTGTACACCACCACAATGGATTTGAAATGAAACAATCAAGATGCGCTTTAAGGGCAGACTTTCAACTTTGACTGTAAACACATCCTCAGGACACACAGTTTTGTGGAACTTCTTGTTTTCTTCAATTTCTACAACAGAGTTAGAAACTTCGTAGTTGGCATGACCCCATAAAACTGCCTAAAAATAGGAAATGCACTATATGCAGAAATAAACTAGAATTATCACTGATGTTCTTTTCAGAGAAAGCTTAGAATTTAAAATTTTCTTGTTTATGCCTCCACTTAAGAGCTGATGGATGCTTACTTTATTAATCCCAGGGGAAATTCAAGCAACACAACTAATTACCTAAACTGTGCAATGGGACGAGCACTCCCACAAAATGTTTGAACCAATTTTAAAAAAGACTGTCACACAGCCACGTGTTCATCATTGAGATGCTATGCTGATCTTTCCCATTCATTTTTCTTAGGAGTACATTCATGTATGGCAGTCACCTAACCAAGAATGAAATGGCTTTCTCTGATCCGACGCCCGACGGCAAACTCTTCGCCAGCAAGTACTGCAACACACCAGCCTTCCTCGTTTACAACTTCATAGCGTGAGGTTGGACAAAGAGTTTCTGAATATGTTGATTAAAGATGCCTTACTGAGTTCACTGAGGCATTGAATTGGAAAGTACCATGTTAACAGATCGTCAGGCAATTGTTTAAGTTGTCTATCGTATGCAAAGCGACAGCTGTTCAGGTTTGTCCTTGATGAGGCTTTAGTTCTGTATGAGTGCTAAGTTTTGGTTGTATAATTCTCATCCAGTTTGTCTTCAGGATTATGTAGGTCTAGTGTCTTTAAGGGTGAATGATACACCACTCAGTATTGATATTCAGTGCTGCCAGGTTCTCTGTTGAATGTTGTTTGTATAATGGCAGCACATTGGTATATTTTTGCCGACTACAAAGTTCTAATGTGCAGTGACTGGAGACATTTCATGAGTTTATCTTGGACTGGGAGATCATTTTGTCTTTCTGTGCTCAAGTTAATGACAACTTTAAGCCTCTTTGATAAAACAGGTTCTTAATTTTTGTTTTGCTACCAGTTTTCTAGGCACATTGAACGGAAATATTTACAGACACCAACCTGTTGAAAGGTGGGCGCCGTTGTTTCGAGGCATTTCTACTGTAAATAGATTTAATAAACATGTTGCCTTTGTTTTATGAAGTTGGCTTGTTTCTTAAAAAAAATCAGACTGTGGATTAATTGAATTTAAAAAAAAAATCTTTTTAGGAATAAAGTGGATCATTTGTGCACCTTAAACTGCAGTTAAACTGTAGTCTATTTGCTTTGCATAAAGACCATCAGAAATGCAAATACATGTGGTGGATAAAGAGCTACCTGAAGCTGGAATAAAAAACATAAAAAATCAGTCTATTTAGGTGTACAGTTCTGACACATCTTCTATTTTTGCATATTTGTCACACTTAAAACTTGCTGTGACTTCATGTTACTGACAGTTCTCCCTTAATACATATGACAGCGCATCATATTCATTTACATTAAGTCAATGTTAAGACTTCTTCAAATGTTCCTGCCATACAGACAGCTTAATGAACAAGATCCACTAATTTATTTACATGTGGAGAAACTATTATAACATGTAATACAATTACAATAGCTTTCCACGTTCCTTGGCGGAGTAATTATAATCCAATAATATAGCATTATTATTCTCAAATATGCTATTCTGCATAATGGGTACATTTCCATTGATACTTTCAGTATATTTGATACAAATTGTTTTGTAATTTTAAAAGTATAAATGCAATAGCAAGATAAAAAAAACAAGTAAGGAAGTAATAAACAAAAACTTCCACATATTCATTATAAAGGCTGAGAATGGAATACTCACTCAATACGATGTTACTCTGAACGAACTGCAAACCATGAAACAAAGTTGCCACCTAGTGGTGACAATAGACAGTTGCTTGTATGTAAACACTGGTGGAAAATAACTAAGTATACATACACTACTGTTCAAAAGTTTGGGGTCACCCAGACAATTTCATGTTTCCCATGAAAACTCACACTTTTATTCATGTGCTAACATAATTGCACAAGGGTTTTCTGATCATCAATTAGCCTTTCAACACCATCAGCTAACACAATGTAGCATTAGCACACAGGAGTGATGGTTGCTGGAAATGTTCCTCTGTACCCCTATGGAGATATTCCATTAAAAATTCCTGCTGTCAGCATGCCAATTGCACGCTCTCTCAAATCTTGCCACATCTGTGGCATTGTGCTGTGTGATAAAACTGCACCTTTCAGAGTGGCCTTTTATTGTGGGCAGTCTAAGGCACACCTGTGCACTAATCATGGTGTCTAATCAGCATCTTGATATGGCACACCTGTGAGGTGGGATGGATTATCTAAGCAAAGGAGAAGTGCTCACTATCACAGATTTAGACAGATTTGTGAACAATATTTGAGAGAAATGGTGACATTGTGTACGTGGAAAAAGTTTTAGATCTTTGAGTTCATCTCATAAAAAATGGGAGCAAAAACAAAAGTGTTGCATTTATATTTTTGTTGAGTGTAGTTTCACTTCAACACATGTCGAGGGAAATATAGTACTTTCTACTCTGCTACATTCATCAAGTAATGACATCATTTATGATCACATATCAGTGAGGACTAAACCAGCACTTTTACTTTGATACTTTAACTGCATTTTGCTGCTAATAGTCAGCATTTTCATGCAGGCCTTTCACTTGTAATGGAATATTTTAATGTTTCAATTTAAAATGGATAATTGAGGGGTTGACAAGTTTGATGTAGAGCAGCAGTTGATGACAGAAACATTGTGAGAGCTGTAAAGAAGGACCCAGAACTGTTAGCGTTCAGAAACAACCTCCTGTTGGCAGTAAACTTCATAGACAAAAGTACAGAGGCTACACCAGAAGATGCAAAGATCTCATTAGCAAGAGGAATAGGAAGGCTGGGCTGGGATAGGCTCATTCATCTTCACTGATGATGGCAGCAGCAAAATAAACTCAGATGTCTACAGAAACATTTTGTCTTCCAATTTAAAGAAAGATGTAACCAAACTGATTGCGAGATCCTTCATCGTGCAGCAAGATAATGACGAAAAACGCACTGCCAGAACAACAAGGAAGTGTATTTCTGTTTCATCCTCTGGTTTCTTCATACCATTGTACTCAGGATGTAATTCACTTCGCCTTGCAAACTTCTGTTTGAGACATAATCTCCTCCCACTATCCTTGCTTGTGCTGCTTTTAACTTTCGTCTGCATCAGCAGATACTTCGCGTAGATGTTTTGGGAGTGTAGATGAGTCAAGTTTTGTGATATTAGAAGTGCTCGGAATCTCGGAAACTCCCATCTACGTCATTGAGAAGTTCAAATAAAAGACGCATTACTGAAGATAACATCCATTTATACTTTTGACATTGATACAGTAGAAAAACACAAACGTATAAAAGCAGTGTTCTGGGCTTTCAGTCTAATTTGATGAAAGCAAGAATTGTTTCAGTTTACAGTAGTGAAAAAGACGTAAAGTAACAGGTAATGAAGGTGAAAACTGTCAAACTAAAGGTAGACAGTGCAAGATAGAAAAGACAACATACAGAGCAATATTTAAATATTAACTGACGGTTGATGACTCAACATTTAATGAAGGTCAGCATTTTAGTTTTTAAATTATTGCAAAAGACTGTCAGTGAAAACAGGTTATTGTGTAGCCTTCAAGTTTTATCCCTGAAGGAAACAAATATCTATGATCCCATTTAACAAATTCATGACAGACGGGACCCTAAATGCACCACAACATTCTTAACCTGCAGCTTTAACGTGGAAATGATTACTAGTTGTGTAAATTAGTCAATAACAATCACCTCACAGGGTGTTTTGTCCAGCTGGGCGTTGCTCTCTAAAGCCTGGACTATCTGAGCAGCTGATGGTCTCTTTTTGGGGTCTTCCTCTGTGCAGAGATAGAAGAGCTCCACCATCCTCCGGTATGAGCCGCCCAGAGCCTCGGTGTCCAGAGGCGGCCTTGTTCCCAACCGCTTATAGTAGGCGTCCTCATCGAAGCTCTCTTCCATAGAAGAGTCTTCTGAAACACAAGAGTTTACAGAGCAAGATTTGATGATTTTTGTAAGAGGTGACTCCAAAACTTTGAACAGAAAAAGGACAAAAATAAGTTTGCAGAAACCGGCAGAACACAGGCTATTAAGCCTTCAGTACAAGTGAGCTAGATACAATCACAGCCTCCTGCACCTTCCATTGTGTTTCACAGTAGCATTGACTTTATGCAAATCAACATACCATGTTCATACAATAAACCACCAACAAGCAAACCAATCACAGTTGCTGTGACATCGCTGAAGTCACATTTCTAGAATTCTTTAATTATACATCAAGCTTCAGCTTTAGTTTGTACAGTACAGGTGGCTAAATGAGATGCTGCGTGAAGATTTCTCTCCCACTGGATTTGATTTATCCTGTTTCAGATGTTGAACAAATGTTTAGATTCACAGTGACTTAGCAACAAAACAAAAAATAGTTGTACTTATTTTTGCCATTTTTGTCATTCAGTAAGTCAAGGGAATGTTTTATAAAGTTCTTATTTTACCCAACAAAGGAGCAAAAAACAACAATACTAAATTTACAATCACATAAGACAAAGAAAGAAGCACCAATTTCTTGCATTTGATATGTCCAAACTGAGAAATGTTAGCTTTTTTTTTTTTGTCTTGATGAAACAACTGCTGGTTTTACTGCTCATGACAAACAAATGTATTATGTGTGGATGCTTGTGCTCTCCACAGAGGAGTATTTCACCTTCACCCTCATCATCATCATCATCCTTCTCCAGCATCTCCAGATGAGGCATGGCCAGTGTCATCATCTCCCACAGAGTCAGGCCGTAGGCGAAGATGTCGGCCTTGTCCGTGATCTCCCCTCCCTCCTCAAAAGTTTCCTTCGGGTTCCACGGCTCCGTGCCGATGTATTCTGCATTTGGATCAGACACTGAGGACACAGAGAAACGTTTTTAATCAAGCTCTATTTGGAATTGATGACTATTTAACGACAAAACCTTCAATTTGTCTGGATTGAGCCAATGACGTCACACTAAAATGACATTACCTTTACATACAATGCTTGCGATCTTTGAAACCACAAAGGAAAATCCAGCAGTTTGCAATTAGTTACAATCAAATCCATGGGAAATGGGAGAGACCCCTACAGGCTGATAATATGTATATATGAGAAGAATTTATGTTTCTGTCTGGGCAGAAAAACAAAGTCAATCAATATGCTGTAAACAGTCGTTTCCACCCAAACGTTTCTGCCAATTTTGTACTTTAATCCATGATTCATGCCACTTGTGTACACAAACACACCCACACAGTCTGAACCGGCAAATCCATCAGTTTACTGATGACTTTCAATAAAAAGGGACCACACCTCATTTGATAAATGGATGAAGTGATCTGAAATCAGCAGACAAAGTCGATTAAAGACACTTGAGTCTGAGGCCTGTCCATGTGCGAATGCACAAAATCAAACTTTGAAACACTTGCTTTCCAGCAGCAGCCTTTGTGGGACGAGTCCAGACAACATATGGGTGTGATGGGACTCTATATTGAAGCACAATAATCTCTGAACGCTAAACTAATTCCAGAAAGAAAACAATGGACTGAAATACACTATTGATTAAATATAGATTTTGAAATGTTGATGAGCTGGTATACTGGGCAGTATGTATGCACATCTCCCCGTATATAACCAAGTATTCAGCCAAACCATAACATAAACAGTATTTTATATTTTAAAATGTACAAAAGGCAGAGCTACTTTAAATGCAGCTGATAAATACTATAGTATTGTTATCTACTTATTCCAAGACTGACAGATGGATTAAAATGTTTAAAAGGAGGGAGGATTGTAGTGAGAGCTGTGGGGTGTTAAATTAATCAGATAATGATTAAGTCTACATACTATTCATATTGTATTTTAATTTATAATGCTCTGAAAGGCATCAATTTTGTTTTAAAAAAAATCACAAAAATGTTCTTTATCCTACTGGGAAAGGCACTGATATTTTATCTAGGAATGAAGCTAGTGTAGAAAACAAACGAGGACAAATATTTGTAACGAGGGAGAAGCACCTTGGAAGTTATTCCATAACTTGTCAGCTTTTTGGCGCCAGATTGCATTCTCCAAAACATTAAAAAACTGTCAAGCATTTACATAAAAACATCTTCCAGGGCACACAGATCTGCATGCCAACTCATATGATAAAATTCAATACGCAAAAGCAGCAAACACAGCTCATAAATCCTTCAACTCTGTATAAAAAGGTATCTACAGGGCGGGCCATAAGTTTCCATACATAGGAAAATGTATGATGTAAATTTGATGTTTCAGATACCCTAGAGGATGCATTTGATGGTACCTTTGGGGGCACTTGAAGGTCATGGTGTATCAGGTGAAGATACAAGACACAAATCATCTCAAGGAACGTATCACCAATGCCAGTACAAGCATAACTTCAACTGTGCTAATGCAAGTTCATCAACAGTGGAAAACACGTAGTAACGCGTTTTCGAAACAATGGTAATCATACAGAGCACATTATAGAAATAAAAATGGTTATCCAGTATAAAATGTTTATTCCTCCTATGTATGGAAACCTATGGCCCACCCTCTAGTAACACAGAACAGTGAAAAAAAAAGATTAAGATGCAAAGGGATGACTGCAAACTGCATTATAGGAAGTGCAACCTGCATGTAAATATACAAAGTTTTTGCAGTTTTTAACATTTTAACTAAGCAATAGATCCCTGTGACGGCTGTCTAAGATGCCATTTTCAAGCAAACTTTGAACTGATTAAGTTCTATATAGATTTGTTTTAATCAATTTAGGCTGCTGCTTTGGTGTCTTCTTACTGATGTGTTTGAAGTCCTGAATGCAGTGAGCATTGTGACAGACTTTTCCCATCGTCATACAGCGCTGTAAGCATATCCACCTCAAAGCTAAGCGCTTGTTTTCATTACTGAAAAACCAAGCTCACCTCTCATGTTCTCGTCCAGCTGCAGAGAAACACCGACATCACAGATTTTCACCGTCTCAAAGTTGCCTTTGATGACCACATTGCATGACTTCATGTCGCCGTGCAGCAGCTTCTTCTCATTGTGCAGATACTGTAAAGACAAACAAACACAGCATTCCCACCCGTCAACAGTCGTTTGTGTTGATGTTGTTAAATCAAATTTGAAGATGGCAGATGCTGACAGAAGACGAAAATGTTTTGGGGAAAAAAACCAAAATACG
The DNA here is from genome assembly GCF_021347895.1 of Acanthochromis polyacanthus. NCBI lineage: Eukaryota > Metazoa > Chordata > Actinopteri > Pomacentridae > Acanthochromis > Acanthochromis polyacanthus. The sequence goes on along the minus strand of NC_067128.1, from coordinate 19,472,826 downwards.
TTGATCTGTAAGTCAAGAAGTTAAAACTAAAAGTTGAATTTAAGCTGAGCAACAATTTCAATACATGGAGCGACACGTGTGACGTTAATTCAATGTAATCTATGCGTTGGCAGCAGGTAGATGAATCACCTGCAGGCCGCGGGCCACATGCAGCGCCACTTTCTCTATGTTGGCGGCAGGGAAAGCCTTCAGACTGTCCTTCTTCCTCTTCTCTATCACATCATTGAGGGATTGCTCTCCTCCGTACTCCATGGCCAGACATTTGGAGCCGTCTTTAGCCGTGGCAAAGGCACGGAAACCTTAATGTTGAAGCAAGAAACACAGAATTACCACCAGAAATGTAACGCAGCATCACAAGCTGATTGACCTTGGCAGAATGTAATGGAATCAATGTGAAATAAGTCACATTTTATAACAACAGCCAACATGAGATGCGTCTTGGTGAGGAATGTCAAAAACGTACAAAATAGCCCTTGCTTTGAAGTTTGCCGTTTGCTGTCAAATTTATCTAAATTGCAAATTTGCCCACTTTTTGTTCTGTGCGTTTTAAAACCGATGAAACATATGAAAAAATAAAAACAAGTTGATAGTGAACTGTGGGATCCAGTAAAATGTCAAATACAACTATGTTACTATACTACCTGCTGTAATGAGACGTGAAATGTTGGGATGCCTTTGACAACAATCAGTCTACGGTGCGTACCTAAAATAAAGCATCGACTTGTTGCTCTAGTTAACCTTTTCTTGGACATTTAAGTCTGGAATTTACAGTTTAATATAATACTATTTTGACATGGAAAAATAATATTTAAGGTGACTTCAGGAGCCTGCTAGCCTAGCCGCGCTAGACAACCCACAGCAACGAATATAATTCTCTGCCAGGGTGGGTCTAGTTACCCTCCATAAGGCTCGAGGCTGGATGCTCCTAAAACTGGCCGGACCAATCACCATGAAGTGTAGAGTCAGAAGGCGGGCATAACTAATTTACGACAGAGGCGCGACGATTCTGACATAAACAACCGGCGCACAATAAACAGTTATCTTTCGACTCAGCTTTGGCCACAGCCCTTAAAGATTTGAAGCTAAAATTCAACTTGAAAGATATACAAAGGACGGCACTGAAGTGCTTCATTGAGAAGAAAGACGTATTTGGACTTATGCCGACGGGATATGGCAAATCCTTAATATACCAGTTGGCTCCGCTGGTTGGGAAGCTAATGGGACTTAGCCACAATCCGCCGGCGCTCGAGGAACTACGTCAGCCTATTCGTTGCGCTGATTGGTTGTATACCTACCCAATTGCTGCAGAGTGATTTGAAAGACAACCTTTTAGCCCGCCTCCCTCCCTGTCAAGCGGTCCTAGACCCTTGTGCCTTCAGAACATGGGTCTAGCAGGGCTAGGCTAGGGGCCTGCAGCACAAGGCCAAAATTAGTTAAGCTCTCTACATAAACTGCCTGAAGGTCTCATGTTCAATTGAGTGACTGTTTTTAGATTTATTGTTGCAGGTTTAACGTGTCATTTGGTTTTAAAATACAGCTTCTTATAAATAGAGGGAGAGTTTATCAATAAATGAATACATACAGATAATAAGACACAATTTATTTGATTTCAGATTATTCCATTCTCTACAGGATGTTTAAGTGTTGATGCTTTTACATTCTTATTTCATAACTGCAGCTCAGGTACTGTGAAATATTACAACACTTAACATTAGAAATGCAACATTTCAGTCAGACAGACTTCATCAGGCACTGGTTACTTTTCTCTTCTTCTCTTGGGTCATTTCTATCTTGGAATCAGACGTCACTTAGTTTTACACTAAAGAACCTTAATATATCCCACACCTGTTCATGTCTTGGCCTTACTTTAACAAACAGAAATGATTTCAGGAGTTTCTACATCTGATTCTTGTCTTCTGATAGCAACATATTGTTTCCATTTAATCTGGCAAAATATCACTTTTACTGTCGCTACTCACGGTCCGGACAGCGTCACATCTAATTGAAAATCATAGCTGACGGTAATCCAAGTGTTTGCAGAACCAGCTGACCACCAGCTCATTTATTCAAAATGGCAGATTTTTAGCTAGCTTCATTAAACATTCTCCTGATTGTCCTTCTTGCTCCACATTTCCATGTTTCCTTTTTTGCTAAGTAATAACTTCCCAGTGTAAAAGGGTAGAGAAAGAACTTCATCATATGGAGTCTCGTCTTACCAACAATGTTTGGGTGATTGATTCCCTTCAGGACTTCCGCCTCCTCATTGAGGCGCTGCTGGTAAACAGCCACCTGTTTGGCTGCACATTTACTGTTGATCTTCTTAACAGCCCAAGGTGACGCATTCAGCTTTTCCATCCTAGGATGAAATTGATCAATAACCCCGTGTCAAGGTGCGTTGCATTATTACTAATACAGGCACACACAAACAAACATCAAAATCAGCATATGCTGCAGCTTGAAAAAAAATATAGCACTTTTAAACAAATTGTAGATGGATTTTCAAAGGTATACCAAGGTATATCAGGTGTGTCATTTAATTGACATCACAGGTGTTTCCAAACTCATAATCAGTCAGTCTACCTATTTAAAGGGAGACAAGTAGTCACCCTGCTGTTTGGTGAAAAGGTGTGTACCACACTGAACATGGACAACAGAAAGCGAAGGAGAGAATTGTCCCAGGACATCCGAAAAAAAATTATAGACAAACATCTCAAAGGTAAAGGCTATAAGACCATCTCTAAACAGCTTGAAGTTCCTGTGACAACAGTGGCTCATATTATTCAGAAGTTCAAGACCCACGGGACAGTAGCCAACCTCCCTGGACGTGGCCGCAAGAGGAAAATTGATGACAAATTGAAGAGACGGATCGTTGGAATTGTATCCAAAGAGCCCAGAGCAACCTCCAAAGAAATTAAAGGTGAACTCCAAGGCCAAGGTACATCAGTGTCAGATCGCACCATTCGTCGTTGTTTGAGCCAAAGTGGACTTCATGGGAGACGACCAAGGAGGACACCACTGCTGAAAAAAACTCACAAAAAAGCCAGACTGGAATTTGCAAAAATGCATGTTGACAAGCCACAAAGCTTCTGGGAGAATGTCCTTTGGACAGATGAGACCAAACTGGAGCTTTTTGGTAAGGCACATCAACTCTATGTTCATAGACTCAAAAACCAAGCATACGAAGAAAAGAACACTGTCCCTACGGTGAAACATGGAGGAGGCTCAGTAATGTTTTGGGGCTGCTTTGCTGCATCTGGCACAGGGTGTCTTGAAAGTGTGCAAGGTACCATGAAATCTGAAGACTATCAAGGCATTCTGGAGAGAAATGTGCTGCCTAGTGTCAGAAAGCTTGGTCTCAGTCGCAGGTCATGGGTCTTCCAACAGGACAACGATCCAAAACACACAGCCAAAAACACCCAAGAATGGCTGAGAGAAAAGCGTTGGACTATTCTAAAGTGGCCTTCTATGAGCCCAGATCTGAATCCCATTGAACATATGTGGAAGGAGCTGAAACATGCCATTTGGAGAAGACACCCATCAAACCTGAGACAACTGGAGCTGTTTGCTCATGAGGAGTGGGCCAAAATACCTGTTGACAGCTGCAGAACGCTCATTGACAAATACAGAAATTGTTTAATTGCAGTGATTGCCTCAAAAGGTTGTGCAACAAAATATTAAGTTATGGGTACCATCATTTTTGTCCAGCCCTATTTCATTAGTTTGTTTTTTTTAAATAATTATGTTAATCAGCAATTCAAAAGTGATGGCTGATTTTGATTATTTAATTTTCAATAAATTTTTATTTATTGTTACTTTTGTGAGTTTCAAGTGATTTCAGTGAGAATTGTGGGTTTTTCCTTCTTTAACTGAGGGGTACCAACAATTTTGTCCACGTGTGTATCTAATACCAGCCCAAAGGCAAAGGACATTCACTTTACAATGAGAAAACGACACCCAATAAAGCCAGCCTTGTTTAGCCTTTATTTTGTGTTTTGTTTCCCTGTATGTTTTCTGACTAACTCATTAATCCATTAACTACATTAATGCTGATGATCTTCACTGGCATAGTTAACATTCTACAGTTGAGTCTTTTTCCTCCAATTTAGAAAAAATAAAAATCTGCCATCACATTCCCACTATATTTTTTGTATGAAACACAAAATTGTAACCTTTTTGAAGGCTGATCTGTGCTGTTAGACATTTCAGGCTCGATTAGGCCTGTTATGTACATTTACCAATGAAAAAAGCATGAATGAATCTGACATACCAGTGTGTAACCAACACACACAGACCTGATGTATGCTTGTGTTTTTTTATTTAGTTTAGGTTTTTTTCTTTTTTTACATTTATCTTACATTTATTTTACTTCATATTTATTCTTAACTTTTCATAGAATTACTTTTATCTCTGCACTGTGAATGAATGTGAGAAACGTCATTTCCTTTAACTGTGTTCTGCTGAATGACAATAAAGCTGAAGTTGAAGCGGAGGACGTAGAAAAATGCGATGAAGGCTAAGTCTAAAAATATTTCACCGATAACTGACTGACTGTGACTAACCTGTTCAGGAGGTAAACATTGACTCCAGTCCCACATCCCAGCTTCTTCATGAAAGGTGAGGCAGGGATGGTGATGGGGGTACCGCCGCTGTTTCGGCTCCTCGGTCTTACAGTTTTCGGGGTTTTAAATGAGTCTTCGACGCTGGATGCGATAGTGGAGGTCATTCTGTCAAAGAAGAACAGATGTCAATATGCCTACTGTAGAAAAACATTTGTCCTTACTGATTAGTACTGTTGACTTGACAAATTAAAAAAGAGCCTAACGAGCTTCTACTACAGTATGACTTAAAGCATTATGTCTTATAGGAGTAAGTGGTGTGCAACATGACTAAACGTGAAGTATTATGTCAATGTTTGGCAGCTTCAAAGTTGGTACCAATTAGAGCAAAAGCAGAATTAACTTTTAGAAAATTTATTAGTGAACTATTTTACATGATGTAATGAACGTTTAGTCAACAGTCTTAACGGCAAAAACCAAACTAGCATCAATACAATAACTGTAAAGTTAGCTTCTTTCGGTGAGTTACTGAGATTATTGTGGCGCCAGTCCAGTTGAAAGTGTTTCGCATTGCTTTAAGATATGAGACTTAGTCATTCACCCAACAGAAGTAACATTACCTGAACTTCTCTCCTCTGTAACAACAAAACCGCTGCAGCGAAACGGCGCCGAACATTCAAAATGACAACCAGCTCAGTCGGTACGGTGGCCGCGGAGGGACAAACAGAGCGCAAGTCGTTTGCGTTATTTACAGTTTTTCTCAATCGCTTTGATAGCCTACATTTCTCGAATCATCATCGACATTAGCAAAACAGTGAGTGTATTTCTCAAAACAATTCGTACAAATAGCAAAACACCGTGGATTAACTGCAAAAGCCAGTCTCTTGCTCAAAATCCTTAGTTCATCTCTCAAGAGTAAATATCTGTGTCAATGAACATGTCAGTGTCATCAGAATGACAAGTCATTGTGTGTGGATAAAACAGTCAAATTGCTTAGTCATGTTGTCATTGTAACAGTGTACTGTGGAGGGATGTTCTGATATAAACTATGGGTAAAGTTTTGATGCCAGTTATTGTAAATTGTAAGTTACACCTTAGTGTATGTGGGAGATTGATTGCAAGAGACTGGACAAGATTCACATTTAGGCTTTTACTGTTTGTATTATATTTTGTTGACAGACCACGTTATTGTGATACAGAAAGGAATACAGCCCTGCATAGCAAAAAGAAAAACAAAAGTAGAAATATGAATATAGGACAATCTTCAGGGAAAACTGTACATGCAGTGTTGTAGGAATTACAATGCTGTCTTCTTACATCTCCTAACGTTCCTGTCTGTTGGGACACAAATACTCATCCACATCACAAATATCTTCTCTTGCGTCTTTGAGAGATTTTAGAAAATCCGAATTCTTCACACATTTCCTCATGGAGAAATTCAAGATTTACCTTGGAACAATTTACAAATTCAGGACAGATTTAGAAAAAAAACATCGAATGAAAATGTATAGAAATATCACTGACATATTATGACAACTTCCATCCATCCATTATCTATATACCACATTGTCCTCACGAGGGTTGCTGGAGCCAATCTGTTGCAGGGCTACAATCACACTCACACCTACAGGCAATTTAGAATAACCAATCAACCTCAGCATATTTATGGACTGTGGGAGGAAGCCGGAGTGCCCAGAGAAAACCCACACATGCACAGGGAGAACATGCAAACTCCATGCAGAAAGATCCCAGGCCCACCCCAGGATTTGAACCAGAGATCTTCTTGCTGCAAGGTAAAAGTGCTAACCACTACTCTACTGTGCGGCCCTATTATGACAACTTGTTAAATCATTTTACATGTTAAGACTTATGCGATGAATTAATGCCCAAATGTTGTGGAGATTGAGATTATTCAACAGAGACCTATTGTACATTTTGATCAACATGACATAAGCAACTGATCATGTACGAAACAGCAGAGAATTGTACATAATCATTTGCATGGATGTACCAAAGCATTTACAACTTGTTCAAAGAAGTGAGAAACTGCTATTTTGATTCCCCTGGCTCTGCTTCTGACAATAAATCACATTTTAAAAATGCATATTCATATCAGGGCTGCACAGTGGTGTAGTGGTTAGCACTTTTGCCTTGCAGCAAGAAGATCCCAGTTTGAATCCCGGGGTGGGCCTGGGATCTTCCTACATGGAGTTTCCATGTTCTCCCTGTGCATGCGTGGGTTTTCTCCAGGTACTCCAGCTTCCTCCCACAGTCCAAAAATATGCTGAGGTTAATTGATTACTCTAAATTGTTCGTCTGTATATGTAGCCCTGCGACAGACTGACTACCTGTCCAGGGTGTCCCCTGCCTTCGCCCGAGTCAGCTGGGATAGGCTCCAGCACCCCCCGCGACCCTAGTGAGGATAAAGCGGTGTATAGAGAATGGAGGGATATTCATATCATTCATCTTGATTCAATGAACCATTCTGGACTCATGGCTGCTGCTTGGTGCTGGATTTCTTTACTCTGAGGGGCTACAAGACAAAGTTTCCCAGTTATGTGGCCTGGCATCATATTTTTATTTAAATGATATAATATTATGAGATATGCCACAAGGCAACACAATTCACTGACTTCATAATTAATTTGAACGGTGGTTTGAAAGCAAAGCTCAACATCTTGTTGTACCGTTTCATTGTCCTCATTTGTCGTTTCAAACCACGAGCTCGTTTTAGTGAAAAAGTCCACAGTGACAGCACATTTGGCTGCATGTGTTTCCAGAGCGTTCCTCTTTTTAATTCTTGCTTTCTTCGCGCCACTCTTGTTCATTCTGTTTTCGATCTTTCAAACACCTCTGACTGTGGAGAAGTTTTTTCCACTTAGATGCTGTTCTGACACAGAGCCAGCAGATGTCACTCTTCTGTCAAAGTGGTTCACTGCTTCATGAAGCTTCCATCTCACTTTCACTAAAGAAGTCACCATTGCCTAGACACGTGTGTAAATGCACATAGAGAACTGATGGTTTTTGCTGCTACGTGTGATGCTGCAGGTGTTTATTAAAGTCAGAGGAAATAGTCTGATAACCAGCAGGTGTGGGCAGAAAACAGGACTGAATGAGGTGTAAGAATGTTTCTGCAAAATCCCAGAATTACATTCAGTGCAAACTGAGCATTATTGTTTCAAACATGAATCTAACACGTGTCAGATTTGAGGCACATTAGTATCTGGACTTTGGCAGACATTAAAGGGAAACTTTAATGAGATTTGCTTTCTAGCGTCCTGAGATTTGGATACAGACCACAACAAAGAGCGATCGCCAGGTAATGTTGAGGTTTTCGTTCACTTCTCATCTCTAGTATGTTGTGGGACACTCATTGAGACTATCCGAGCCGGTCAGTGTGGGGAAAAAAGCACGTTAGGGCGGACTTTGATGCGGGGGGGGCAAGTTGCCCCATACTTTTCGCTAGCTGAGCTGCTAAGTTGCCTGCCTGGCTAAATACTGGAGCTGTGTCAAAAATTCATTTCTCCATCACTCACATGTATGAAATGATATATGAAAACAGACCCCAGGTTGAAAAAAACGAAGTTCCCCTTTAAGTCGATGTGTTATGTACTAGTTACCTGTTGGGGGCGCTGCGACCCCTAGACACAACCTGATCTACTCTGCCTGGGTGTCCTGGGTGATGGAGTGTGATGTTGAAAGAGCCGAAACAGTCCAGGAAGCATCACTGATGATGTGTTCAGGTTCATCAACTGTGTGTTGTATCTACTTCAGATGCGCTGCTTTGGATAAAAGCGTCTGATAAATGAAACTGTTGAATTGCAGTGAACAGCATACGACACAAGGGAGAACCAAAACAGGCAACAATGCATAATAGTTGGTTATGTTGCACAGCTCAGGTTGGAGCATCTCTAATTACTGACCACACACACACTGAGGATTTCAAATCTGCACTTTTCATTCTGGAACAATCTACAAGACCGAAACACTTAAACTGCTCCTCCTATTGTAACCAAATCTAACTTTTCTGCCTGGAACACATCCAGGGACTGAATGCATCCTGTAATCTAGGACAAGGATGCAGCATGAGCAGGGATTAATCAGAATAGAACAGAATAGCTACTTTATTGTCAACCGCAACAGACACTAGTTGGTGCACATTATGACTGAATTTCAGATACAATCTGTTAATGTTAGTGTATTTACTCCAAGTAAACACTCAACCAGCAGTATGTTCAAATACTGTGCAGTTTTAAGATGGAGTCCAGGTGTTTGTGAGAAACCAGTGGTTTGAAAGCACATTTTTTAAACTAATTTAGTTTGAGAACCATAACACATGCTCTCCAAAAATAAGTATAAAAGGAAGGGTGCATTATGTTACACTTTAAAACAAACAGTTCTGTTGTGTTCCTTTGTTTTTTATTTGAGGATCTCTCTTTTTGCAGTTGATCAGATCAACCATGTGGTCCCAGTGTGAAGGAAAAAAACTTCCTGTTGTTGGGAAGTTTTAAAAACCTTCTGGTGGGGTTGAGGGTAGAGAGGAAGGAGAGAACATGAAGACTTTGGAGGTCGCTGAGGCCGACAACAGCAGATCAGAAACATGCAGCTCCAGATCCAGAGAAACCTGCAGAGGACAAAACACAAAGTCAGTGACATACAAAGGTGGCGTCTAATTGTTTGAAGACATAAAGAGGAGAGGAGAGAGGAGAGAGGAATACATCATGTGAAATCCTCCAGCAGCCTGGGTTGGAAAATGAACATTTTGAGAAAAAACTGAGTGTAACAATGAGCTAAATGCAGTTAAAGCTGTCATTCACAGCATCTGCATGGATATTTAAGTCACCTGTTATAATGACTCTGTCTGTACTAAGACTAAATTAGTGAAGAACTCTGAAAATTCAGATAGAAATTCTGAGGGAGAGGCAGGTGGGAGATGAACAACTAACAGAACTTAGAGACATTACAAAGGTGAACTGCAGAGATGGTGCATTTTAGTGTTCAAAGTCACCTTTTCATTTGGTTATTGATCTGATCTTTCATAAGATCGGGGGTCTTGGAGAGATGGCTCTAAAGACAGCAAAAAGAGAGAAAACTTTAATTGACTCAGACAAATAATTACATCTGAGCTAAATGACTTCACATACTCATATTAACATTAAGTTTCTAATTAGCCAGTCTATTTGATAAACTTACCTTGTGTTAATTGCATGGTCTCACGAGTCATGCAATGGTCCTGGATCTGCCTCCCGTCATCTCTGGTCCATCCTGTCTGAATCTGCTTGATGTCGTTGAAGCACCAATTCTTTAAAAAAAAAGAGAGAGAGATACAGATGTATTTTTCAATTGATTCTGACATCACTACATTTTGTCAGACTGTGATGTGCTACATACTAAATCCCTGCAGTGTCTGTTGGCTCATTCTTTCTTTTCACATTTAAATTACCAGTGCATCCGGTAAAATCTCAATAAAGTTTCTTCTCCTCACAGGGCGGTCATCGTCTCTGGCTTCATCTCTGTTGGGGCTCGGTCACTCGTCTTCAAATCGTCTTTGGGGTCGTCCTTGTCTTGGTCTTGGGTCCCGAGATCATCAGTCTGAAAGAAATCAAAAAGAAAAACGCGGCAGAATCTTGTCGACGTGTGTTATTGTTGAGATTTCAAAAATATTAGATATATGAATGCAAAGTCAAAATCCAAAACTCACCGTTTCATGCAGCAGCATTCACAGGGATCCTTACGTACCTCTCCTGGAAACTTCCCTCTGGCAGCGAGACTTTCACCCTCACACTACACTTACTATCTTAAATAACACATTTAACCACCCCTTTTAATCCCAGTGTGACTCTCCTGAACTGTGATCTTGTCACTGTGGACTCCACTGTGGGTCCAGGGTGGGATACAGACGCACATGTTGCTTCTCTGTGACATGCCGTCTGCATCCTGTTCACCTTCTGACAGAGCGGAGCTTCACTGTGAGGGGGGGCACCACAGGAGGTTTCCCACAATGCCCCCCAGATCCGCCCACACCTCTGACGGGCACCCTGACAAGAGTCCCACCGACAAGAACCGAGCTCAGACAGAATCACACAAAATACAGTCGAAGAAAATTCATCCAAATAAAGTTGGAATAGATCTGATCAGACATAATCACAAGAGATTCATTCAAATAAAAACTGACCAGATCACATCCAGAAAATCACACGTAGCTAAAATGTTTAAAACAAAACGGGGTAAATTTAATGAAATGAAAGGTTTGTGAACCTTCTTACCTGGAGGTTGGCTGGCAGGAAGTCCAGCAGCCCTCTTAGGTAAGGCAGGAGGCATCTGAGGAGAGAAACTCACACACTGGTTAGAAAAAAATGCTAAGAGAGGACCTCCTGCATGTTTGTCAGCATTCTGTATGTTTGTCAGGAGGTCCCTCAACAGAAAAACTTGGAGGGGAAGAAGAGTCCTCCGATATCCTGCAACTCCAAGGGAGGGGAGAAAAAGAAGGGTGAGAGGGGGAGGAGGGGGAGTAGATAGGAGAGAGGGGGGAAGGGAGAAAAAGAAGAGTTTTTTTTTGTTTTGTTTTTTAGAAAAAGAAGAGTTTTTGAGAAAGAGAAGAGTTTTTTTAGAAAAAGAGTTTTTTGAGAATTTTTTTTATTTTTTGAGAAAATTTTTTTTAATTTTTTTGAGAAAAAGAAGAGTTTTTTTCGAAAAAGAAGAGGGTTTTTTGTTTTGGTTTTTTTAGAAAAAGAAGAGTGAGAAGATCAGGAGGAGGAGGAGGGGTTAGGAGAGAGAGGCCGAGGAATGGGAGAAGAAGAGCGAGAGGGGGAGGAGGGACGAACGAGTGGGAGAAGAATGGGAGAATAAAAAGACTCAGAGGAGGAGAAGGAAGAGGAGGAGGAGGGGTCAGGAGAGACAGGCCGAGGAATGGGAGAAGAAGAGCGAGAGGGGGAGGAGGGACGAACGAGTGGGAGAAGAATGGGAGAATAAAAAGAATCGGAGGAGGAGAAGGAGGACGAGGAGTCCTCAGGGAGGGACAGGTGAAGAGGAAAGGAAGGAGAGATGGGGGGAGGAGAAGGAGGAGGAGAGATGGAGTGAGGGAGGGCAGAAAAAGCAGAGCAAGAGGGGGAGGAGGAGACAGGGTGGGAAGAGGAAAAGATGCAGGGAAAAAGAATAGAGGAGAGAGGAGAGAGGGGGGAAGAAGAGCGAGGACGCTTGGAGGGAGGGGGGGAGGAGGAAGAGGGGGAGGAAGAGGAGAGAGGAGAGGGGGAGGGAGACAAGCGAGGACGCTTGGAGGGAGGGGGGGAGGAGGAGGGAGCGCATGGTGGAGGTGAGGGTGTGCTGTACCTTGGAGAGTCGCTGGGGTCCGACGTCCGCTGGAAACAGAAACAAAAACAACATTTCAACACAGACTCAGGAAACTGGAGCAAAGAGGTGAAGCTGCTCAAAGAGGGACGCTCAGGAGAACCTCAGAGGAACTCAGAGGAGAACATGTTGCTGCACCCCGAGTCTCTGATCGACTCCAGCTTCAGGGTTTCAGGAAGATGCTTCACATTTCTGCTCAGAGACTAATCCAGAAAGAAAACTTCTCAACTAAAATCCTCACTTTGTTTATCTTTAGTCAGCAGAGACTAAAAACTCACACAGCTCTGCAACGTCACAAACCAGCTCTCATGAATGCTCCTCGTTTTACTTCTCCATCATTTCACTTATTTTAACTCCAAATTCCATAAATACCATGCATCAAAATGCAAAACACTAAATCTGTTTTACAAAAATGATCTTTTAACAATAATAATACAGTAAACAACTGTGAATATAGATTAAAATATCTGTAAAGTATTTAAATTATAACACTATTAAAGTAGAACCAAAATAATAATTATTGTATTACAGATTATATTTTCTGAAATACTACTACTACTACATAATAATAATAATAATAATAATAATAATAATAATAATAATGTTTTACAAAATAAATACAGATATTTGCTGTTCTTTTTCACTTGGACAATACACTATTCCATTATTCTTTAACAATGATAATACAGTAAACCACTGTGAATATGGGTTAAAAAATAATGGAAACCACAGGAAACATCTGTGATGTATTTAAATAAAAATTATATTAAAATAACCGTAATAATAATCAACTCTGGCTTCCTCCCACAGTCCAAAAATATGCTGAGGTTAATTGATTACTCTAAATTGCCAGTGTCATCAGAGTATTTCTGAATGTGGCAGGACTCAGTGCTGTATTTGAAGTCAGATGTACACAGAATGAATGGAGCCAGGACTGTTCCTTGTGCAGGCCCAGTACTACTCATTTCATACTGTTTGTCTGTATATGTAGCCCTGCGACAGACTGGCGACCTGTCCAGGGTGTCCCCTGCCTTCCCCCGAGTCAGCTGAGATCGGCTCCAGCACCCCCCGCGACCCGAGTGAGGATAAAGCGGTGTATAGAGAATTTTTAAGTAACCAATTAACCTCAGCATATTTTTGGACTGTGGGAGGAAGCCGGAGTGCCCGGAGAAAACCCACGCATGCACAGGGAGAACATGCAAACTACCATTAGCATTTACTATTTGATTTCCATCCCCAATGTACACATTTTTTTCTTGTAGCTAACAGCAAATATTTGTAAATTAACTATATTTTGCCGATTTAAATACAGTGAAAATAACATACATTTAGTGCCAATTGTTGTGAAATAATAATAACAATGATTAGTGTTTATAAAAATACATATTTTTGATGTGGATATTACACGTGCACGTTCTGACGTCGGGACGTTTCCCCTCGCGACGCTTCTTCAAATACTTCCATCGTCATGGTTACCAAAGATACACATTTCTTAGTGTTTTATGAAATATGGGCCAGTCGCCATCTTGCTTTTTAATTTCTGAAACCAAATTATACAGAACCGGGTATCTTCTTGCTGCAAGGCGAAAGTGCCAACCACTACTCCAATGTGCAGCCACATTGTGAAATAACAAATATCAATTTATAAAATGCAGATTTTTGACGTTTTTCATAGTGAACATGTAAATTATTCATTTTACTGGTCTCGGCACATTTAAATCAATATCCACATCATGATAAACTGAACGTTTGATCGGAAACCTTAAAAAGAGGCTCCGAGGACCTTCAATGCTTCACACACAACTGATCATATTTGGAACATTTTATGAGAAATGGACCAGCAGCCATTTTCCACCGAACTTTCCATGTTAAACTAGAAACGCACTCGGAGAGCGCAGACCTTCGCCAGGCCATCTGTTTGTCTGTCTGTCTGTCTGTTAACATAACTCGAAAAGTCATGGACGGATTTTCACCATTTTTTACAGAATGCCCGGAAGCCCAAAGTAACAATCTATTAGATTTTGGAGGTGATCCGGATCACCGTCTGGATCCAGGATTTTTTTTGAAGGACTGTACAATTTTGAGAGATGCCATCTCTCAAAATTGTACAGACGGTGATCCGGATCACCTCCAAAAACTAATCGATTGTTACTTTTGGCCTTCCGGGCATTCTGTAAAAATCTGGTGAAAATCCCTCCATGACTTTTTGAGTTATGCTGTTAATTATCAGACAAACAGACAAACTCCGATGATTACATAACCTCCTGGCGGAGGTAACAAAATAACAGTTTTATCTACACATTCTCCTGTACGGTTATACAGCAAAACACAGTGTTCAGAGAAGATCAGCTGATGAGAAAAGCATGAAAATAATTTTCTTACCTTCATGTTGACAGTCCAAATGCAAAATGGAAAGTTCGAACGTCAACAGGCCTTTTGTAGGTGCGCGTCACCTTCTGTTGCCATGATTTAAAAGATGCACTGTGCTTGACCAGTTCTGATCTGCAGCTAAAACAATCGTCCATGTTGTCCATTTCTGTTTCGCTTTTCCACGTATGCGCACGAGTTTCCATCGCCTGTCAGAGATGTGTGGAGCCTCAAAGCTACCTGAACCTTTTCTGACAAGATCCGCCTCTGATTGAAGCATCTTAGTGAGAACAAGATCCTTATTGCACTAAAATCATCTTATAGTCCTTCTAATAACACAGTTCAAGCAGTGCTCCGTAATTTTGTGCTTAATGGCCGCTTACCTTAATGAAATTCTCCTGGCAGCTCTGATGGATCTCGGGATTCATCCACAGAAGATTAAATACAAATAAATAAACCCTATAAACCCAGAATCATTGTGGAACAGAGACTGAATATCAGGGCCAGAGTGGGATTCATGCTCAGCCCTGGAGTTTCAGGCCCACTTTAGATCACGACCTATTAATATTAAAATCATGTAACTACATGTCAAGTCTACAATAGCACACTTTTCTGTAAAGCCCTGTAAGTCAGTGTATTTTTCTAAAATACTTCCAATTCAGTGCAAGTAAGGGTTGCTTCACAATGTGGATTTATTTCAAAATAAGTGCACATCTCCAACATTATTCTTTACAACACATACTTGTCAGCAATATCAGAATCTGTTCTGTTCAAATAAGTGTTCAGATATTCAAATCTTAAAATTAATTAAAAGAAAAAATATAAATATTTCATTTTAAAGAAAAAAATAAAAATAAAATAAGAAGTGTTGCAGTTTCTAATAACGCTATCGTCTTTTTTTCCTCTGCAAGGAAACAGTTCCATCGCAACTTAGATTTCACAGAACATCAGTTAAAGGGCAAATCTCCAACACTACTCTTTACAACATCAGCATGTATGTATGTACATCCTGTGACTGAGGGCGAGCAAATTATCAAAACTAACAACCGACTCATCTTCATCTGTCTCATCCCTAACTTGTGGTTCAGGGTTCTGCTGCTGTGATCAGTCCTTGAGGAGACTCTCCTCCATAGACATAATAAAGAGTAGACGCCGCATCGACCGCTACTGCCTATTGGCGCTGACGAGCCGTGGGGCCGAGAGTGCCTGTATTCGTGTTGGTGCGCACGAAACCGAAACTAAAACTTACGTGACAGTTTCACGAATCCCCGTGAGACCAGGTTGTGTATTCACCTTATTCAGGAAGTGAGGCAGGGCAGCGCCATTTTTGAGAGCGACTTCCGATTGACCGTCTTTGCACTATAACAACATCGAGTCCTCTCGCTACTGTAGCTACTTTTAACTGTTCTTTTAAGCGATTTTAACATGTTTGGCATCAATTACGCTGTCCGCGGGTGCCACAACAACTGGGGAAAGATGAAGCTTTCTCTCTCTCAGAATTGTTTAGAGCACGGAAAGGTTAGATCTGAATGCTGCGGTCCAGCTCATGGCTATGTAAACAAACAGCTTGCATCGGTCACTGTCAGCGCAGCTGCAGCGATTCTACCAAAGTTCAGTTTCCACTAAAGACCTAGCCATGCCATCAGTGAGGTAAAAAGATACTCTCTGCTATTTTGAGACGTTGTTATGACTGCGGTTTGGTCAGAATCAGTTTTTTGTTGCTCCAGGGAATTAGCATTAGCTTGTGACAGGGCTAATAACACAGTAAACTGCAGGAGCTGTTTCAGAAATGACAATAACAACCTCTGTTTGCACAGCCACATCGTATATACATGAATCAAATTAAGTTTTATTCAAATCAACATACCTTCCATAATATGGCAGCAGCGTGACTGCAGAACTGCCCCAACCCACGACGCTGAAGTTAGCTTCCGATTCGGCACTTAAGGGAAAAGTTAAGGGGAAATGAAATGAACGTGCGGTGCGACAGTTTATCCACTGATTATCTGTTTTTTTCGACACTTCTTGATGTGTAAACATTTTAGACATTTGGGTAAGTCATTAACTATGCCTGACAAGAGCTATTGTATTTGTAAAATTTGTATTTTATTTGTGAAAACGTTTAAGGGGATATTTCACCGTTTTTGCTTTATAACCAGTCCTTATTAGACCAGGTCCAGATTGAAAACCACTGTACCTACACTCCTCACATCTGTACTCAACTATTCTACAGAGCCTGAAAATTCATAAAAACATAGTCTCTGATTTGTGAAAACTTTATTCTATTTGTGAAAATGCAATAAAGGCACATTTTACAGTTTTTTTCTCATCCAGACCACATTAGACCAGGTCCAGGTCGAGAACCGCTACACGTAGACTCTTCAAATCTGGACTGAATTATTCTACAGAGCCTGTAGATTCATAAAAACATAGTCTCTGATTTGTGAAAACTTTATTCTATTTGTGAAAATGCAATAAATGCACATTTTACTGTTTTTTCAGCATATACACCACATTAGACCAGGTCCAGCTTGAGAACCGCTACACTTAGACTCTTCAAATTTAGACTGAATTATTCTACAGAGCCTGTAGATTAATAATAACATAGTCTCTGATTTGTGAAAACTTTATTCTATTTGTGAAAATGCAATAAATGCACATTTTACTGTTTTTTCAGCATATAGACCACATTAGACCAGGTCCAGCTTGAGAACCGCTACACTTAGACTCTTCAAATTTAGACTGAATTATTCTACAGAGCCTGTAGATTCATAAAAACATAGTCTCTGATTTGTGAAAACTTTATTCTATTTGTGAAAATGCAATAAATGCACATTTTACTGTTTTTTCAGCATATAGACCACATTAGACCAGGTCCAGCTTGAGAACCGCTACACTAAGACTCTTCAAATTTAGACTGAATTATTCTACAGAGCCTGTAGATTCATAAAAACATAGTCTCTGATTTGTGAAAACTTTATTCTATTTGTGAAAATGCAATAAATGCACATTTTACTGTTTTTTCAGCATATAGACCACATTCGACCAGGTCCAGGTCGAGAACCGCTACACTTAGACTCTTCAAATCTGGACTGAATTATTCTACAGAGCCTGTAGATTCATAAAAACATAGTCTCTGATTTGTGAAAACTTTATTCTATTTGTGAAAATGCAATAAATGCACATTTTACTGTTTTTTCAGCATATAGACCACATTAGACCAGGTCCAGCTTGAGAACCGCTACACTTAGACTCTTCAAATTTAGACTGAATTATTCTACAGAGCCTGTAGATTCATAAAAACATAGTCTCTGATTTGTGAAAACTTTATTCTATTTGTGAAAATGCAATAAATGCACATTTTACAGTTTTTTTCTCATCCAGACCACATTAGACCAGGTCCAGCTCGAGAACCGCTACACTTAGACTCTTCAAATCTGGACTGAATTATTCTACAGAGCCTCTGAATTCATAAAAACATCGTCTCTGATTTGTGAAAACTTTATTCTATTTGTGAAAATGCAATAAATGCACATTTTACAGTTTTTTTCTCATCCAGACCACATTAGACCAGGTCCAGCTCGAGAACCGCTACACTTAGACTCTTCAAATCTGGACTGAATTATTCTACAGAGCCTCTGAATTCATAAAAACATCGTCTCTGATTTGTGAAAACTTTATTCTATTTGTGAAAATGCAATAAAGGCACATTTTACTGTTTTTTCAGCATATAGACCACATTAGACCAGGTCCAGCTTGAGAACCGCTACACTTAGACTCTTCAAATTTAGACTGAATTATTCTACAGAGCCTGTAGATTCATAAAAACATAGTCTCTGATTTGTGAAAACTTTATTCTATTTGTGAAAATGCAGTAAATGCACATTTTACTGTTTTTTCAGCATATACACCACATTAGACCAGGTCCAGGTCGAGAACCGCTACACGTAGACTCTTCAAATCTGGACTGAATTATTCTACAGAGCCTGTAGATTCATAAAAACATAGTCTCTGATTTGTGAAAACTTTATTCTATTTGTGAAAATGCAATAAATGCACATTTTACTGTTTTTTCAGCATATAGACCACATTAGACCAGGTCCAGCTTGAGAACCGCTACACTTAGACTCTTCAAATTTAGACTGAATTATTCTACAGAGCCTGTAGATTCATAAAACATAGTCTCTGATTTGTGAAAACTTTATTCTATTTGTGAAAATGCAATAAATGCACATTTTACTGTTTTTTCAGCATATAGACCACATTAGACCAGGTCCAGGTCGAGAACCGCTACACGTAGACTCTTCAAATCTGGACTGAATTATTCTACAGAGCCTGTAGATTCATAAAAACATAGTCTCTGATTTGTGAAAACTTTATTCTATTTGTGAAAATGCAATAAATGCACATTTTACTGTTTTTTCAGCATATAGACCACATTAGACCAGGTCCAGCTTGAGAACCGCTACACTTAGACTCTTCAAATTTAGACTGAATTATTCTACAGAGCCTGTAGATTCATAAAAACATAGTCTCTGATTTGTGAAAACTTTATTCTATTTGTGAAAATGCAATAAATGCACATTTTACTGTTTTTTCAGCATATAGACCACATTAGACCAGGTCCAGGTCGAGAACCGCTACACGTAGACTCTTCAAATCTGGACTGAATTATTCTACAGAGCCTGTAGATTCATAAAAACATAGTCTCTGATTTGTGAAAATTTTATTCTATTTGTGAAAATGCAATAAATGCACTTTTAAAATAAAAGCATATCCACCTCAAAGCTAAGCGCTTGTTTTCATTACTGAAAAACCAAGCTCACCTCTCATGTTCTCATCCAGCTGCAGAGAAACACCGATGTCACAGATTTTCACCGTCTCAAAGTTGCCTTTGATGACCACATTGCATGACTTCATGTCGCCGTGCAGCAGCTTCTTCTCATTGTGCAGATACTGTAAAGACAAACAAACACAGCATTCCCACCCGTCAACAGTCGTTTGTGTTGATGTTGTTAAATCAAATTTGAAGATGGCAGATGCTGACAGAAGATGAAAATGTTTTGGGGAAAAAAACCAAAATACGTTGATCTGTAAGTCAAGAAGTTAAAACTAAAAGTTGAATTTAAGCTGAGCAACAATTTCAATACATAGAGCGACACGTGTGACGTTAATTCAATGTAATCTATGCGTTGGCAGCAGGTAGATGAATCACCTGCAGGCTGCGGGCCACATGCAGCGCCACTTTCTCTATGTTGGCGGCAGGGAAAGCCTTCAGACTGTCCTTCTTCCTCTTCTCTATCACATCATTGAGGGATTGCTCTCCTCCGTACTCCATGGCCAGACATTTGGAGCCGTCTTTAGCCGTGGCAAAGGCACGGAAACCTTAATGTTGAAGCAAGAAACACAGAATTACCACCAGAAATGTAACGCAGCATCACAAGCTGATTGACCTTGGCAGAATGTAATGGAATCAATGTGAAATAAGTCACATTTTATAACAACAGCCAACATGAGATGCGTCTTGGTGAGGAATGTCAAAAACGTACAAAATAGCCCTTGCTTTGAAGTTTGCCGTTTGCTGTCAAATTTATCTAAATTGCAAATTTGCCCACTTTTTGTTCTGTGCATTTTAAAACCGATGAAACATATGAAAAAATAAAAACAAGTTGATAGTGAACTGTGGGATCCAGTAAAATGTCAAATACAACTATGTTACTATACTACCTGCTGTAATGAGACATGAAATGTTGGGATGCCTTTGACAACAATCAGTCTACGGTGCGTACCTAAAATAAAGCATCGACTTGCTGCTCTAGTTAACCTTTTCTTGGACATTTAAGTCTGGAATTTACAATTTAATATAATACTATTTTGACATGGAAAAATAATATTTAAGGTGACTTCAGGAGCCTGCTAGCCTAGCCGCGCTAGACAACCCACAGCAACGAATTTAATTCTCTGCCAGGGTGGGTCTAGTTACCCTCCATAAGGCTCGAGGCTGGATGCTCCTAAAACTGGCCGGACCAATCACCATGAAGTGTAGAGTCAGAAGGCGGGCATAACTAATTTACGACAGAGGCGCGACGATTCTGACAGAAACAACCGGCGCACAATAAACAGTTATCTTTCGACTCAGCTTTGGCCACAGCCCTTAAAGATTTGAAGCTAAAATTCAACTTGAAAGATAAACAAAGGACGGCACTGAAGTGTTTCATTGAGAAGAAAGACGTATGTGGACTTATGCCGACGGGATATGGCAAATCCTTAATATACCAGTTGGCTCCGCTGGTTGGGAAGCTAATGGGACTTAGCCACAATCCGCCGGCGCTCGAGGAACTACGTCAGCCTATTCGTTGCGCTGATTGGTTGTATACCTACCCAATTGCTGCAGAGTGATTTGAAAGACAACCTTTTAGCCCGCCTCCCTCCCTGTCAAGCGGTCCTAGACCCTTGTGCCTTCAGAACATGGGTCTAGCAGGGCTAGGCTAGGGGCCTGCAGCACAAGGCCAAAATTAGTTAAGCTCTCTACATAAACTGCCTGAAGGTCTCATGTTCAATTGAGTGACTGGTTTTAGATTTATTGTTGCAGGTTTAACGTTGTGACAAGTTCGCTGTCCGTGGGTCCACTCAATACACACACACGCCTTGGTTGTCGAGGGAATATTGTTTATTATTTCACGATTCAATGTATACCACAGTCCGGTACGCAGCCTCCGCTGTCACCCAGTCCACGCAGCCTCCGCTGTCACCCAGTCCACGCAGCCTCCGCTGTCACCCAGTCCACGCAGCCTCCGCTGTCACCCAGTCCACGCAGCCTCCGCTGTCACCCAGTCCACGCAGCCTCCGCTGTCACCCAGTCCACGCAGCCTCCGCTGTCACCCAGTCCACGCAGCCTCCGCTGTCACCCAGTCCACGCAGCCTCCGCTGTCACTCAGTCCACGCAGCCTCCGCTGTCACTCAGTCCACGCAGCTTCCACTGTCTCTCCGCTGCTCCTCTCATCTCTGTCTGCCCGACTTTTTATCCTCCGCTCCGGCTGCTACTGCGGAGATAATCAGGTCAGCCGATTACCACCACCTGTGTCAATTACCTTGACGCTGCCTCCACACCTCTCTCTCCTGCAGCTGAGCTCTCCCACGCCCATCGCCACATATCCCCACCGCCCGACTTAGGCCGGGGAGCCATCCGGCCTAACCAACTCCCCCCACCGGCTCCAAGGAGCGGGAGAGGAAGTCAGCCACGGCCATCTGCGCCCCCGGCCTATGAATCACTGTGAACTTAAAAGGCTGTAGAGCTAGATACCACCGTGTGATTCGGGCGTTGGTATCCTTCATGCGATGGAGCCATTGGAGAGGGGCGTGGTCCGAACAGAGGGTGAATGGGCGTCCCAGGAGGTAGTAGCGCAGGGCCCCGACCGCCCACCTGATTGCCAGGCACTCTTTCTCTACCGTGCTGTAGCGAGCCTCCCTCTCAGACAACTTGCGGCTGATGTAAACTACAGGGCGGTCGACGCCCTGCACCTGCTGGGACAAAACGGCCCCCAGCCCTCTGTTCGACGCATCAGTCTGCAGGAAAAAAGGGAGAGAGAAGTTAGGTGTGTAGAGGAGTGGCTCCCCACAGAGGGCCTGCTTTATTCTCTCAAACGCCCGCTGGCACTGCTCCGTCCACTGGACCGGATCTGAGGCACTCTTCCGGGTCAGGTCGGTCAAGGGGCTGGCCAGGTCCGAGAATTTAGGTATGAACCGCTGATAGTAGCCCGCCAGCCCCAGGAACCGCCGTACCTCTTTTTTGGACTTGGGCTGCGGACAGGCTGCGATCGCTGCTGTCTTATCCACCTGTGGGTGCACCTGCCCGCCGCCCAAGTGGTGACCCAGATACCGTACCTCCCTCCGTCCAACCGCGCACTTCTTCGGGTTGGCCGTCAGCCCCGCCTGTCTCAAGGACTCCAGCACCGCGGCCACCTGCCGCACATGCGCCGCCCAGCTGTTACTATGGATGATAACATCATCCAGGTAGGCGGCCGCATATGCTGCGTGCGGCCGCAGCACCTTGTCCATGAGACGCTGGAACGTGGCTGGGGCTCCGAACAACCCGAACGGAAGCGTCACGAATTGGTACAAACCGTACGGAGTGGAGAAGGCCGTTTTTTCCTTGGACTCCGGTGACAGGGGAATCTGCCAGTAGCCCTTGGTCAAATCCAGTGTGGTGAAGAAACGCGCAGTGCCCAGCCGATCCAGGAGCTCGTCGACCCTTGGCATGGGATAGGCATCAAATCGTGACACGTCATTCACCCTGCGGTAGTCCACACAGAACCGTATAGACCCATCCTTCTTGACGACAAGAACAATGGGGCTACACCAGGCACTGTTTGACTCTTCTATCACTCCCATCTCTAGCATTGCTTTCAATTCCTTCTGAACTAATTTTCTCTTATGTTCAGGCAGTCTGTAAGGTCGTGAAAAAACCCTCACGCCTCGGGGGGTCTCGATGTGGTGCTGTATGAGGTCTGTACGCCCTGGCAGGGGGGAAAACACGTCAGCAAACCGCTCCTGCAACATGGCAATGTCGGCTTTTTGGGACTGCGAGAGGTGGTTTTCAACGGGGAGTGAGGTGGAATTGCCCGGCTTTGGAACCTCAGGCCCTAACTCGTCTCTCTCTTCAACTACAGTCACCAAAGAAGCCGACTCCGCCTCTCTCCATGCTTTTAGGAGGTTGAGGTGGTAAACCTGTGTTGCTTCTCCCCTGTCAGAGCGTGCCACCTCATAATCCACCTCCCCTACTCGTCGTGTGACCACGAAGGGCCCTTGCCACTTGGCGAGTAATTTCGAGCTAGAAGATGGAAGTAATACAAGTACTTTTTCTCCCGGTGAAAATTGTCTGAGCTTTGCCCCTCTGTTGTACAGGCGTTGTTGTCGTTCCTGGGCCTTGAGCAAATTCTCACGTGAAAGCTGTCCCAGTGATTGGAGTTTTGCTCTAAGGTCCAGGACGTACTGTATTTCATTCTTACTTGGGCTTGGACCTTCCTCCCAGTTTTCTTTAACCAGGTCCAAAACCCCACGTGGCTTCCTGCCAAACAGCAGTTCAAAGGGAGAAAAATCCCGTGGAGGCCTGGGGCACCTCCCGCACTGCAAACAACAGAGGGTCCAGCCATTTATCCCAATTGCTGCTCTCCTCGTGAATGAACTTACGAATCATGTTCTTCAAGGTCTTATTCAGACGCTCCACCAGACCATCGGTCTGTGGGTGGTACACACTTGTCCGAATAGACTTGATGCCCAATAATTCGTAAAGTTCCCGAAGTGTTCGTGACATAAACGAGGTGCCCTGGTCAGTCAGAATCTCTTTGGGGATTCCAACTCGGGAGATGACCTGAAACAGTGCTTGTGCAACACTCTTTGCAGAGATGGTGCGCAACGGCACTGCTTCGGGATATCGTGTTGCGTAATCCACTAGGACTAACACAAACCGATATCCTCGTGCGCTCCGGTGAAATGGCCCGATGAGGTCCATACCAATTCTTTCAAATGGAACCTCTATCAATGGTAATGGGTGCAAAGGCGGCCGTGGGATGGCCGGTTGGTTAACCAACTGGCATTCAGGACAAGACGCACACCACCGGCGTACGTCTTCCCGAATGCCAGGCCAATAGAATCGGGCCATGACCCGGTCGAGTGTTTTTTCATACCCCATGTGACCAGCCATTGGGTTGAAATGTGCCGCCTGGAAAACTGTTTCCCGGCGGCCCCTTGGCACCAACAATTGGGTGGCTATATTCTGCGTCTGAGTGTCACGAGTCACTCTGTATAATCTGTCTCTGATTAATGAAAAGTGTGGATATGCAGGTGCTGTGCCCGGGTGCACCAACTGACCATCAATCTTTATCACTTGGTCGAAAGCTGAGCGCAGTGTGTCATCCCGAGACTGTTCCAGAGGAAGATCTCCATGGGGTGTATGACAGGAACCCGCGGAGCCTCCTGACGAGGCCCCTCGGGATCCCCCTCCCCGTCTGCAGTGTCGGACAACCTCGCATCACACTGAGCACAGCACACATATCACACGTCCCTACCGCTCGTGAACGCACTCCCACACATTTCCCCACTGCCCCCTGGAACCCAGGCCAATCCCGTACCCAAATAAGGGGTGCGTTAAGGCGGGAGCTAACCGCGGCCTTGATGATATGCTTTTTTCCCTTGAATCTAACTTCCACTGGCACAACAGGATATTTGTGAACATCCCCATGTCACACCTTATCCTCACCCAGGATGCCTTCCACCAATGCCCCGGGTCGAACCAGGTTTTGGTGAATCAGGGACTGTCCACAGCCCAAATCCACATAGCCCGATGTACACCCCCCTGGATCCTTACCGGAACGCTGTATGTCCCTCCCGGACCGGGAGAGGGTGCTGGCGTGCCGGCAACCCGAACCACCTGGCCGACCTCCATGAGCGGACACTCCCGGTCGGAAGTGGCCAGGCTGCCCACACCGCCAGCACTCCGTGACCTGACGTTTGAGGAGCCCCCGGTGGGTTGGGAAACAGCGTAGCAAGCAGCAGCCGGAGCCTGGGTGGGAAGGAGAAGCAAAAGAGAGGTTAGCTACGGGGCACCGGAACCGGAGGCGTCAGTGAACGTGGCGCCGATGTCAGCGGCAGGCCAGGGTTTTCCTGCGTGGCGCTGGTGTCGGTCGCATTCCGGGAGCGTGCCCGTCCTTGGCCTCCCGACTGGACCGCCAGGTGATCCTCGGCCAGCGTCACTTGCTGCCCTCAGATCGCCGGGCGATGATACCTCACCCAGTTGCTCGTCTGCCCCTGGCTAAACCCCTCGATGAACTGCTCCACCACAATCTTCTCCAGAAGCCGACTCTCCTCCGCGGTCTCCCCCCGGCAGCAGCCACCTGCGTTGCCGCGTCCTTCACCTGCTGGGCAAACACAAACGAGCGGTCGCCCCGCCCCCAGCCGAGCGCCCCGGAAACGGCGCCGGTGGTCCTCAGGCGAGAGGCCCGTCCTGTCCAGCACCGCCTTCCTGACATCAGCGAAATTCCTCCGGGCCGCCGCCGGCAGGCTGATCGCTGCCGTCTGGGCCTCCCCCGTCAGTAGGGG